>NW_017731601.1:2461-97143 GCF_001890085.2 Hipposideros armiger | reverse complement strand
TCTCTCTCTCTCTCTCTCTCTCTCTCTCTCTCTCTCTCTCTCTCTCGCCCTCTCCCTCCCTCCCTCCTTCCTTCCCTTCCCCCCACCTTTAGTTTTAGTCTCTTACCCAAAGTTTTATCTTTTATGAGGAAATACTTGCTAAACCAAATGCTTACTGACCATCTGAACAGTTCAGTCAGGACTATGCAAATTCTTCTTCTCCAGAAGAGAGCCATTCAGGTTGCTGGTTCAGTATATTTACTTCATCAGGTGATTGTTTCACTGAACCAGTGTGTGGATACAGGAGGTAAAGGAAGGGGCAATAAAAATGTAGAGGGGTGGAGACTAGCTAAAAGAATTTAGTGTTTGTGTATACTATATTGGTGATATAAAAATGATATGTATCAGAAGAATAGATCTCTTCCAGGTAATAACCTTGATTCCACAAATTAAAAAAAAAACATCAACAATGGACAAGACACTGAACCACATATAAATATGAGATGATCAGCTATTGCTCTCAAATAATTTATAAACCAATACGTAAAACACATAATTATATAACTAGGTATAATATAGAACTTATGTTACAAATGCCTTTAAACTATAAAAATCAGGTCTTTAGTTAAAAACCCTTAATTATTTTATCAGATCCTGTTTTTGAATGAGGATATGATGTTAAGACAGCAGAAATGACATTAATATTTGCACTTGCTCAGCGTATGAGAGGAATTTTACCCAAGAAAAAGTTAATATTTATCCTATTTCAACATTCACTTAAACAGGAGGCTTAATTAAAGTCATATTATATCTTTATAGATACTGGGAAACATTGTCCCTGTGTTGAACAAAATATTAACTTTCTTTTAAAATATTTAAGTCATTTTTTTTGGTCACCACATTTTATTTATTGGTATAAAACGTTATCAAATACCATCTTTCACAATGCAACTTAGTATCTTCAAACGAGGTTTTTTGGGCAGATTATTTGTAATTCATACTGTTGAGAAATGAATATATCTTTTAAAAAAAATGGGATTCCTTTGGACCACCCAAACACAGTACATGGAATTAAGAGAAGGAAGGGAGGAAACAGAGAGACTCTTCCTGCTTCGTAAAGTATCTAGCAACTTCTTTTCCTGACAACATAAGAGAGAGCGTTACAGATACAGCTACATTTTGTAGCTCTTTTTAGTGAGAAAAGCCGCAGACAGCTCAATCCCGGGAAACTTGTGGGGAACAGTAAGTGGCACAAAGGGTGGGAATGTGGACATTGCAAATCACGAGGTTTTTAAACAAAATAGTGTAGTGTCTCAGTCTCAGTCACAGTTTACATTATTGAAATCTGCGCAAATTACAAAATGATCACCCTACAGCATTTTTCTTTTGTTGCTCACTTGGCAGACACTTATGAATTATTTTGTCTATTTTCAAAAGAAGAAAGTTATTACAGAATTTCTGAAAATAAAGAAGATATATAATGAGGAAATGAGAGTCACACGTAATCTCTCTACCCAGCTGTAACCGCCTGCATCCGTTCAGGCGATTTTTGGTTGCAAGCGCTCGAAATCTGATCTGAAGCATCTACGACACGGTTCTCAACCTGTGGGTCGCGACCCCTTCGGGAGCCTAACGACCCTTTCACAGAGGTCGCCTAAGACCATCGGAAAACTAAAAGATATTTACATTACGATTCATAACAGTAGCAAAATGACAGTTATAGAGTAGCAACGAAAATAATTTTATGGTTGGGGGTCACCACAACATGAGGAACTGTATTAAGGGGTCATTACGAAGGTTGAGAACTGCTGATCTAAGTACAGGAAAAAATGAATTTATTTAAAGATAGTGTGGTGTTTTTCAGAAACAAAATTTAAAAAAAAATACTGGGGTGTCGCAGGAATATTTGAAACCAGGTACTTGGGGTACTTGGATATAATTAGGCCTCTTTTACGGCACCCTGTTTCTACACATGGACTCGGCTGTGTCTGACTCTGAAACTAGATGACTTCTGCTCTTCTGATACAGTTGGCTGGAAACACCTTATTTTTATTTTTATTTTTTTTACTTTCAGCCACAGGAAAAAGGAGCGAGGTCATCAAATCCAACAATGTCAGGGAATGGGGATGGTCTTAGCTTTCAAACGCGCACACTGAAAAATGTTGGTGTCCACGTCAGTGCCACACTGTACTCATTTGAAGATGCTGACATAAGAAACCCTGCGGTTCAAGGACGAAGCTGAGAAGAGGGTGCTAGGGAAAGAAAATGTCCTGTGTCCACCACAGACACTCTTAACATCTTGAAGTTCTGTCTCTTGTGTCACAAGACATGTTCTTAATGCAAATTAACTCCAAAGTGATCCATTGAAAGAGGAAGTAATGTGATAGCATAATGACAATGTCCTATTTGTTCATGCCCCCAAGTTTCCCAATACCTTAATGTTTTGAGGAGATCAGGGGCAAAATTTGTTGCAGTCAATGGTTCAACAGTATAGAAAGAACTTATAAAAAAGTGTTGAAAATAATATAGAACCGCCTTTCATTCGCGGGAGTAGTGACTGGCTTAGAGGCTTAAACATACTCCTCCCAATGAATTATCTTTTTGTTTGGAACAGTCATGTTTAGCGTATTGCTCACACCTGAGAATGCTGACTGAAACAGTCGGTTGCTGAAGTGGTGATTTTGAGGTTGGGAGCTGCTAAATGTAGCAAACTTCAGATGGCTTGCTGTGGCATAAGTCTTTGGACAGAATATGAGTCCCTGGGGAATGGGTCATAGGACTCATAGGAAGTTACAGGGAGGTTAAAAGTGAAATGTGAGGATCCCAAGGAGAGACACTGTGTGTTTCACAGTTTTGTCCAAGATGACCCTAAGTTCATAAACCAAGCAGAAATATTTGAGCAAGCTGAGCACAAGGGGCAGAAAAATCTGGGCAGAATCAGAAACAGATGGTGTTGTGACACGCCCTCAACTGGGGTTAGGTACCTGAGTTCAGCAGACCACTGGGCAAATGTCCAAATCCCAGGCAGATTAGGCTGTCCTTGATAATGCAGGCTAATTAAGTTGTACTTTCCTGTAAGTCCGATGTTGGAACATTTAAAATCTATTGGAGAGAAGTCTTATTTTTTCTGAGAACATTTATGGAACAGATATTTTGTGATCACATAGTAGGTGAAAATTACAATGCTTACCCTTAAGTATTGTTTTATCTACACTTGAGGGTACATTTGAATTGAATGAATTTCTTGAAAATATTGTGTTTATGTGTGAATTAAGTGTAGTTAGTATTTGCAACTCTGATTCTTACACACTGTGTTTTCTCTTTGTGGAAAATGAAAAAAAACTTCATTAAAATGTCTTTATGATCAGATATATTAGAGATGAATTACTCACTTTAGGAAGCACATGCATTTCTAGTTCATCTATTTAGGACATAAAAAAGTTTATTAGAAGAATACACTGGATGTGCGGTGTTCTTACTGTAAGAAAGGGAAGGTATTTTTCAAATATTTGCTTATTTTTTTGTCTGAAAAAATAAAAATTGCTTGTGTAACTTATTTAAATTATTTAACTTTAGATCAATTATATTACCCATTAAATATGGATTCATGTTTGCCGGCACATTCAAGGATTGCACAAGAAATGTTTATATGTTTAATTTTAAAATAACTACTTAACTACCTTCTCTAGTTTTATCTCTCACCTTTTCCTCTTTCTGAATAACTATTTCACCCAAGGAATCTTTTATAGTAACTCAAATGGAAAACCTTATAAAGCAGTGGTTCTCAACCTTCCTAAGGCTGCGACCCCTTAATACAGTTCCTCATGTTGTGGTGACCCCCAACCATAAAATTATTTTTGTTGCTACTCTATAACTGTAATTTTGCTACTGTTATGAATCGTAATGTAAATATCTTTTTGTTTTCCGATGGTCTTAGGCGACCCCTGTGAAAGGGTCATTCTACCCGCAAAGGGGTCGTGACCCACAGGTTGAGAACCGCTGTTAAAGACTCACATGTATACAGATCATTTGGGCATACACAGGCTATATTTTAATTGACACACAAATATTCTTTAACAAGCACATATTTATGGATTTTTGATAAATGGGTTTGCTTCACAAAAGACTCAGTTTTTTCAAACGTTCGATGTATTTGTTCCATTTTTTTGGTAAAAGATTCCAATATGGTTGAACTTGCTCTTAGGTCTGCAGTCTTCAGCTATCACTCAGCTGCTGCTACATATGCCAGTCTTACCCTGAACCAGAATGTCTTTGGAGCAATGCCTGGAGGTGTAGTTGACTCTAGCTCAGCATCATTAATCATCAATGACTCCTATTTATACGCCACACAGAATCTGCAGTGGTGCATTTTTTGTGAGCTTAATGTTCACATGAAAATCCTCATGACTACTTTGATGAATAATTTCTTACAACAAAACTTTTGGTAGTGACTACTTTCTGTTACCTAATTTATTTCTCAAAGATGACAAGAAAGATATTTTACCAATAGTATATCTATATAGTTCTTGCACTCATATTATTGAGGGAACAGACTATCTATTAATGACTATAATAGTTTTAAAGATTTTTAAGAAGGGAGTTGATAGAACTGTTTTAAAATCAAGATAAAATTATTTCAGAAGGTAAAGCTCTATAATAGAAATAATAGAAGTAAATGCATATTGAAAATCTGATTTTGTTGTTGATCACCATTCTGGTCTTCTTAAAGAGGACAGATGAGAGAATTACACCAGACTAAGAGCCTTCTTATTTAAATATTTTACAGTAACTAGAAACATGGTCATGAATACATACGTACACACACATGCACACACATGCACACAGAGTTTATATGGATCCTATAAAATGACAATCTAAATCTACATGCAAAACACTGTTCATGGTGCCATTTTCATGTACTATTATAGGACAATGCTTAAACATATAGTGAACTGTCCTGTCCATTCTCCTCAAACTAAAGAATCAGTAAAGAAAGAAGAAGAAAAATATTATATATTATTTTATCTTAAATTTTACTTAAGTATTATTTAAATATCACATGACCTTGTATTCAAGATCTGTTGGTAACATCCAGACGTGGAGCAAGCTGTTTATTTTAACACGATTATTTTAATACGGCCAGATCATTTAAAAAAAATAAATGTCTATAGGATGCATAGTCTAGGCACCAAAAAATCTTAAATACATGCACAATTGATTTTAAAGAGCAAATTGATTATGTTATCAATTTTGTTAAAATATACTAGTTCGTTATTTAATGCGATTTTTTTTTGCCACTGCACTGTAACAACAAGGCCACATAGACATCTCCATTTTGTTGCTTTCTGGAGAATTTTCTTTCTGTTTTCTCTTTATGAATCTAGATACATTGGTAATAAATAAGAACTTCTCTGCATAAAGTCCAGATTTTGCAAACATATGCAAAACATAAGTTTTGCAAGCATAAAGGGCAAATTTTGCCTCTGTATTGGTGTCTGAGTTATTTGTAAGATTGTAATTTTCTTATTCTACATGGAAAGGATAAACCTAGCCTTCCTCTCATCCATTTCATAAATAATATTTTTCACTGAAACATATTTTTCCCTTTTTCACAATAAATTTTGTGGAAAGTTAATGTTTATGAAAACAAGAAATTAATAGTATTGTTAGGGGTCAAGTGATTAGGCCAAATATTTGCCGGCTGTTTAGCAACTCTGTGCAAATCCCAGGCTTCTCCTGAGCTAAGGTTTCCAAGTTTGTGTTATTATCACAAATTTGTAGTCCAGTGATGTGGACAAATGGGCTAAATTTAAGCCATTAAATTAATTCAGTTTGAGCTCAGAGCCAGATTAAACCCAAACCTCTAAAGGTGAAAGTCAAATAAATTAAATGAATATATCATGAAGCCTCATGCAAGATGGATCCAAGCCATTAAAAATCTGTTAAAAATTGGAATATAAATAATTCACCAAACAAGAAAGTCCATAACACATTCAATCTCAATATCTTTATCGCCTGCTCCCGCCAATAGATTCTATTGTATTTTATTCACTCAAAAGCCTTAGCAAGACGTAGTGGATTGCAAGTGTTTTAGAATATAACAACATGCTTAACTTTTGCCCAGACTAAAGCACTTTCAAGATTTGAATAATTACTTAAAATTAATAAATCCTCTACTTGAAAAACCAATACTATGGGACTGAAATTTCCAATTTCTAAGAGCTTCTTTCTAACCAAAAGGACTAAAGAGGATTTCTGCCCTATTGGTCCACTTTCTTTCCAGGTACACATCTTGGTATCTCTGTTAGGAAAGAATAAAAGAAGAAAAGCCTAAATTAACATAACAGTATTTCCCATATTGTTAGAAATAAAATCATAGCCATAAATGAAGATTAAATCTAAATAGAAGAACCATCTGATTAAATTGGAGATATATCTACCTATATCTATCTATATCTATATCTATATCTATATCTATCTATCTATCTATAATATATAGTAACTCAATGGGTTAGGGATTTTTATCTTTTTTGTTCACTGGTGTATCCCTGCACACATAACTATCTCTAGAACCTTGTAGAGATTAGATATTTGTTAAATGAGAAAAAATACTCCCCCAAATATAGCAAATACATATATAAATCTGTTAGGTCTCTAAGGATTTTATTACCACTTGTGACTTATTTCCACATATTTCCCTTCTCTGACCTTCTCTGTCAGGAACTACTGTCCACACTATTACCAGAAACTACATCACAAACCATATCACAATCATTTGGCTTGAAGTAACGTACACCTTTCATATCTTACAAAAGTATGCCTATTACTAGGATTCTTGGTGGTACATATTTTAATAAATGGATAAAAATAGTATTTAGAATCCCTACATTTTTATAAAGGACCTTCCAGTATCACTAGAACATTGACTTCTTTTGGATATCTAAATTAATTGAACATATTAAAGGAGATGAAGACAGTTTAAGATAATTTTTTGTAACAAAACAACACATATGAAGTATGCTTTTCACAAATCACAAACCTGAATCCAATCTAATATCTAGATCCAATAAGCATTTTTTAAAGGAAATATAAAACAAAAGAAGAAGAACACCATGGGGGTATCTTAAATAGAATCCAAGACTTTAGAGTACGCTGTGGGAAAGTGACCCAATTTCATCAACAAATAAATTATGATGAAGACAAAAAAGAGAGATAGAAGGAGAACCTACACATTAAGTGATCTATCAACCAATCTTAATGAGGTTTAAGATAAAATTGAATGTGTTAAAATTGTCCATGTATGTTTCCTTTTTACTAAAACCTCTTTTTTTCTTACTAAAACCTCTTAAACATTGAACACTTAGAAACGAAAACTTTGAAAGGTACTTTGTAATTTATCATCCTTGAAATGTATTAACTGATTTGAAATATTTATAATTTTACTCTTAAAATTTTTCACATGTACTGGCACTTAGATATTGTAGGGTGTATGGTAATATGGATATTGAGGGTATTTATAGTTTTTGGTTTAGGTTTAAAAAAGATATAAGTAATATTGTCTCTCAGAATAAATCCAAAATGTCATTGACATTTCACTTTATTTCAAGTATTGGCTGAATTTATATCTAGCTGACTTTAAACAAAGCCTTTAACATAACTTTGCTAGCAAATATTCCCTTTTCTGTGTTTTTCACACTTTAACCATGCAAAATTATTATATCTCATGAATGAAAGATAACTGACAGGTAGGGTGTCCTTGTTAGGTGTAAACTACAATGAATCAGATGTCATCCGTCATATTCATCACAACATTATGCCACTTTGATGATGTTTGATTTATTTTTTTCTGTAAGGGTGAACAGCTACATGAGAATAAATTTTGAGTTAATATGCGAAATGAATAAAAAGAAAACACACTACATAATGTATTAATGGTATTCATTTTCATTATATTTAAACTTGGGTTCCTATTTTCCTTTAACATTGTAATAAAAAAATAATTGTTTTAGTTTTCATGATTAAAATAGCCTTGTATTAGAAAATACTTAATAGAAAATTATGACTTTAAAAAATTAAACAGTAACTCAATTACTGTATTGCTTAAGGCTCATAAATACCAATTTAAGTTGATATTTATTTGCAGACATGAGCATAATGCCTAATATGCATTCTAGGGTGTTTTAAAGGTACATTAGCATGCGTTTTTAAACGTAACTAAAATGATATGTTGAAGAGAAACAAAGAATAACATATTTAAAATTCAGCACCTTAAACTTTCAAATTCAGTGACAATTACAGGCAGAGTCAACCTGATCCTCAATTTAGCAGAATTAATTGAAGTTTAGATGTGGTTTTTAGGATTCATTTCTTTATTCTTTGGTATTTCACAAGCTGACCATTGCACAGAATTATTATATTAAAATATTATACATTTAAAGTTTGAGGCATTTTCTTATTGTAAACATGAGTACAAGAATTGTGTGAAAGAAATCCAAGGCCACATGAAGACTCTAACTAGACTTGTGTTGTGCTTTTTAACTTTATTTCTAAGCTGTTATCTTGAATTACTCATTTTTATTTCCTTTTCACTGGTAGATTAAAATTAGAAAACTTCTGTTGCTACTATTAGAACATGAAATTTCAAACCATTCACTTAATCATGATAGTAATATACTGAACAGTAACAAGAAAAATACACTGTTCATTAGAATAGAAAATTTATTTATTAATAACTAATGCCTTTTTCTAGGTTTATCAACACAATCAGTCAAAATAATTAAAATCCTGTTTTGAAAGGTTTTCAAAAACTTTATTTGACAGCATTTCCACAGAATTATAGATACCCAAAATAATAAAGACCATGGAATTCTTCTAAAGAGCATTATCAAATAGAAACGTAATGTGGTTCATCAAGATGAGTCACATATCCCATTTTAATTTTTTTATAGCTACATAAAAAGGTAAAGAGAATGTGTGCAATTTTCATAAGATACAGAGGGTGCCCAAAAGTGTATATACACTTTAACAAAGGAAAACAGTATTAAAATTGTAATAATATATACCAAAAACAGATGAATACAAGTCACATTTGACTTCTGCAATGACAAGAGTTGCTCAAAGTGGTTCCCATCAGCATCCAGACAGTTCTGATTACTGCGAACTTCTGCTTGAGCATAGATAACATCTCTTAAAATGTGTATATGTTTATTTGGCACCCCTGGTATTTAATTAAAACCAATATATTCAAAATATTTTCATTTCTACCTGTAATTTATATCAAATACTCATGAGATATTTTTTAAGTCCTTGAAAATCATAATGTATTTCACATTTGTAGCATATCTCAATTTAGAATAAACACCTCAGGCACTCAGTAGACCACCACGTTCAATGGCGTAGATCTATAGCACCCCACTACCTTGATCTTTAGGTGTGAGAATATGTATTTTGAAGCGAGTTGATGTGGAAGAAGGCTATAAATGTGATGTATTGAGATAGATTCTGACCTCCACAGAGACAGCACAGCTACTGCAGGCAGCAGTATAAATCCTGGAGCCCACTGCAGCAGATCCTGCCTCCTACTGGCAACCTGTGTGACCTTGGCAAGCTATCTTTCCTCCTATTTGCGCAGTTTCAACAGTAAAGTGAGAATAATAATACTATAATTGCACAGAGTAGTTATTCAGTGTATGTGAAGTTCTTAGTATAGTTCCCGGTACATTAGGAGAATTATTGTAAGTATTACTGTTCTACTCAACTGTCTTTATGTAAATCATTTAATGTTTATTTACTTTCTACTGTTAAAAATTAGTTTGGAAAATTATTGATTGTAGAATGCATTTCAACATAATAAGAGTTTCTTGGGTCAATATGTCATTGTTAAGTAAAATGTGTGCATGGTCTTTTGAACATATTTATAAGGCTGAGTAACTCATCTTCTCAGAGCTGGCTATTAAAATCTAAAATAACCTGTTAAAATTTTAGATATTTCTCTATACTATTTCTCTTAGTAGCAAATCAGTCAATTCTTTTTTTCATAGTATTTAATTCAAGTTTCTGAATATTTTCATGTAACTTTTTAGCTAATGCTGGATCAAGCATTCCATCCTTTTTTTTCTTTTTAATCTCTACTTCTAATGCCACTTGACTCCCTGCATCATTTTGAGTTTTTGCTCTGAACTCCTTCCAATATGTCTGCAGTCTACATTTCTCTGCTATTGAGGCAACCAAAACTGAATGGCACTTTGATGCAATTCGTTAGAATTACACAAAGGATGCTATCATCATATGTCCCAGATGTCATGATTCTTTGCCTACAGATCAAAGTAACAGTGAACTTTTATGAATTTTATTGAAGCATCAGCCAGATCTTTACAGTGGATGACTGAGGTACTTTAGAAGAGAAGAGTCAAAATTAGTAAGAGTCATACAGGGGTTCCAAAAGCAATAGAGTCTATTCAAGCTTCTTAAGAAGTGTGTGTGTGTGTGTGTGTGTGTGTGTGTGTGTGTGTGTGTGTGTGTGTGTGAAAGAGATTCTGCACCTAGAACTGGATTTTTTCAAAGATCATTTGAGGCAGATAGATATTTCTCTAATGTTAATGGGAGTGGGGAAGTGGAGATAGAAAAACTAAAAGATGAAAAAGGTAAATGTAAACATTACAATGGAATTTTGCAGTTCTAGTGAGTTTGTAAATTACTCATTTGTAAATCTATCAGTCTGCAGAAAATGTATTGTCTAAATTTGTTCTTTTTGTCTTGTGTCATGCATGCCTGGATTTTTATTGCTTACTATTTTTTAAAATTCTTTACTAAAAAGTTCATTCCTTGTTTTGGTAAATATTGGGTTGTTAGAAAAGTCAAGACGCATTTTTGCAACGAAAAACATAGAAAAAATATGTCATGTCTTTTCCGACAACCCAACACTTCATTCTACATTTGTAACGTCATTACACTTCTAGTGTTAATAAGTGTCATTCTATCTTTTTGCATTTGTGTCCTTTTACAAAATATACACAAAATACATGGAAGTGAATTCAGTTATTCAGGCTGTTAGCTGTTATGGTGGCTAAGCTCGCTGGAAAAGTGCATGCTAATCTAAATTTATGAAGAAAGTTGTTTTTAAGTGACTTCATTTCACTTTGGGGAATTTGTTAATGGAAAGACAGGATGAAAATGCCTAATGTAATCAGGATGCATTGACACTGTACAGAAACCATAGGAGTTAGGCCACTAACCTTCCTTGGTATTACTTTAGCTAATTGAAGAAAACAATATTGTTTCCATAATTCTATGTTTTTCTGGGGTTCTTTTTTTGTTTTTATTTTTTGTCTTAAATTCTATTGAATTAATCTGTGCTTCTATTATCACTTTGAAGCTCATAATTGTAGAGACTCTCATTTTTCTTTGATGAACTTCCCATATTCCAGCCTACAATTATGCTTTGATAGTAGGTACATGCTACTAAAGAATAAGAGAACCAACTTTGTACCTGATTGTTGCTAAACCCCAGTACAGGAAATACTAAGTAAGTCATTGGATTAAAATCCCAATTATGACAATATTGTGTTGTTGACATTTACAGGCCAACATGTAAATGCCAAGGTCTTGTATCTTTCAAAATTTAGGCACTATGACTGTAGTGAGAATCCTACATATTCTGAATAAACATACAAGCCCATTACCCTACTTGGATTTTTGAGAAGCTTAGTATATTGGCAGTTTTTAACTTGTAATCTGCACTTGAAACAAATTGAATATACTGAAATGCATAATATAAAGCCATTTTAATGATTACCTCAGTGATTGCTTTCATCAAGTCCAAGCTAAATAATATTTCATGCTTATAACTTGAAATTTTATGTAATAGCTAACACATTCTCTACCTGTTTTCTGTTATCATCCAATCATAATTTTGAAAAACTACATCAGGGATGTGATGACTCTACTAATTCTAGTTTAAAATTTCACATATGGTTTCATATCATATTCCAAACTAAAATGTATTTCTAACGTGCTAAGGGGAAATGGATGTTTACTATTATTCTTGTAGAAAAAGGAATTAGTAATCTATAGCCATTAAAATACTATTACTGTATAGGAGGGCCATCAGATTTTCGTTATTCTCATATGTTCTCTATGAACCTAAGAACAACGATGACTTCTAGGTTTTGGCATCATTAGTAACTAATTTCCCCACAGCAGATGTCTTTTAGCCTTTTCTGTAAAAGCTCTACTTAAAACCAATACATGGAACTATAGATAGTTACAGTTCTATACATTTAGAAAAGATGGTTTCCAAAGTGAGCATACCAAGTAGAAAATTTTGTCATTTGTACTTTGCTTCCCTTAAACATTTTTAAAAAATGACTTTCCCTTAATGCTTTATTCTCCTTCATTTAATATGATGAATTAAACACATGCCTTTTTTGTCATTAGTATTCATGATAATTTGTCAAAAATATATTGGAACATATAGTTAATCTTAATATGTAACTCCACAAAGAAACATTTTTGGAAAATATTTTCTCAAAGTGTTGTATTCTATTTATTGATGGTAGTTTTTTCACCAAATATTTGTTTAGAGAATTATATGTAGTCAGGGTTTCATACCAACATTGTGTGGGTAGCAAAGGCAACTATGGATTGCCATCAAATTAAGTTCAGTAAAATATAGTTTTCAGTGAAAATCACACTGATGAATTTTTAGCACACACATGGTATATTTTTCTTTGATCCCGCTACTAAATAATTGATTTGCTTGCAATAGCCTTCTGACTCCTATCTGAGGGCTCAGTTACTTGTAAACAGGTGCTGCCTATGCAAACAAAAATGACTCTCCTTTGAACTTACTTGATGTTCTCTTCTGCCACCTACATGGGCTTCACCAAAAAGGCAAAATATCCACAAGCAAGACTTGATTGTTTAGTGTTGTTTAAACAAATCCTATGTGCTCTTCATTAAGGTTTGTAATATTTTATTTGAGATTTATCTCATGTCTGCATTTTCCCCTCAAATGTAAGTCACTGAGGAAAGCAACAATGTCTTACCATCTTTGTACATTTAATACACAGTATAGAATCTTTGTCTTATTTGCTTGATAGTTCAAGAATAAAAAAAATAGTGATCCATGAAATTTAGAAATATGGGCATTTTACTAGAGTCAAAATAAGTGCTTTTAAAACTGGCCTAACTACTTAAGAAATTAGTCATTGTTTTAGAACAAATACCGTATTTGTTTTCTAATGAAATCCTTTCTAGAAATGAATTTACAGTGACATATGAGTTTACTGAATTGCATCATGGTCATTTAATAGTGCTGTGGTATTTTGGAGCGTTTGAAAAAAAAGTTTCATTATGGAAAGTTATTATTCCTTTCTTCTTTGTAAATGGAAAGCTATTATACTATCACTAGTACTTTTTGCTGGTTAGATGTTCATTTGCTACAGGAGGAAATGAAAGGTAATTTTTGTTTATCCCTGAGACTAGCTGTAACAGTTATTTCTTTAGTACCCACATGGTCATTCAAAATATAACAATATTTTGATTCAGGTATATTTAATATTGCTCAGATTGTGCGGTAATGGAAGAATTTTGTGATTATGTCTGAAATAGTAGCTCAAAGTAACAGTAGCTTTAAAGAAAAATACAGCATGTTTAAATTATCAACCAGGGCTATTCACAGACTTCGCCTAATACACACTATGTGGTTTTTCCTATAGGGCTACCCATGGAGTTCCTTCATGAATGCACACTTCCACCTATTTTTTTTTTTGCAAGGAAATGAACTTCATTGTTATTGAAAGACTTATTGCTGTTTTTCTGTGGAAATTCAGCATCTCATGTTCTTTGCATGAAGTTAATGTTGAATTGCGACTTCTGAATATGAGGAGGAACTGGGAAACTTGTATCCGCAAACAGCCGGTATTTGGGGAAAAAAACTATTTAAAATATTTTTTGAAGTAAATGGTATTTACACACATATATAAGTACCTGCTACATAAATATTAATACACATGCAACACACTGCCGACAAACAGGTAATGTAAGTGCTAACGGTTACAGGTTACTCAAACCCTCAGTAAATTACCTGCCTTTCCCTTTAGGCTCTGCCACGCTAAACAACAAAATCTAACTCGCCACCACTATTCTTTGAACATGTAACCAGTTCACTTATGATGATTAAATTTGCATGTAACTTTCTTAAGCAGTTTATGGTTTTCAGTTATCTGATTTCTCTTAAATGACTAAAAAGATACCCTATTAAATAATCAAATGCTGGAAACCCTATTAAATAATTAAATGCTGGAATTAACAGGACTTGAGCATTTTCAGTTCTATTTTATTCTATATTTTCTTAACCATGTGATTATAATACTTTTAGTACCATCACATAACCTCAGGCAGATAAAGTGGCTTTTTCTTCTAAATCCACGCCCTGCCTCCTCTGGCAATAAATTATGACTGTAGATGTACCCACACTTTATTTTAAATTTCAATCAGTTTTACTTGACTGGTAACTTGACTACAACTTCCATTCATTCAGGAATTCCTCAAAATGGCTTTTAAGCCTGAACTATCTTATAACTTCCCTTCCTTAATAAACACATTCCTGTTATCTCATAAGACTATTGCGAAGTTTGATTGATCACAAATATAAACTTAGTCCACTGCATGACATTAGTAAATAATAGTTATTGTTACTGTTGTTGTTATTATTATTATTTACCTCAGTCAGACTGTGCCATTTAATGCAGGCAGGTCAACAGTGAACCTCTAATCCTCTTATCTCTAAATATGTTAAAGAGATTCGCACCAGTTTTTGCATTCTTTGCATGTACTCTTTGTCTTCTTAGCTTCAAAACTTTTAGTGCCGGTTCAGAGAAGTAGAACTTCAAAAATAGTAATTTTTATTATGCCAGCCTTATCACCAACCTTGTGGCATAACTGTGCAGAAAACAAGAGTTTCAGGCAGACCCGTTCCTGTACAGCAACGTGTACTTAATATCTTCCAGAAAATGAGAGCTGCTTAAGTGGCCAAGTCCACAGAGTTAAGTTGCAATCTTCCCCCTAATTCAGAGAACTGAGACATTTTAGGAACATGTCTGCGTTGGATAGCTTTTCAAGCATTGGAGTCTATAAAAATCAAAGGTGGAGCAAACCTGATTTCTTGGCAGTAATCTCAAAAATATCTCAAATAAGTCAGGTTTTCAAAAGAACTCTCATTTAATGGGACCCGTTTTTTAAAGTGGAGTTACCGTAAATGTTGAGCTTCTGCATAGAAAATGCCTGTAAAGCAGAAAGATGTCCGACTCTTCCCCTGCTATGACATGAACCGTGTTCTCAAAAGACAACACAATTGTGATTTGATATTTGTACATTGTGGCAAAATAAATCTAAAGTTTTATAATTACTTAAATTCTCTGTATCGTTGGACATCATACCATCAGGAAGTGATGTGTTCCTAGTATGATAATTAAGGGGTTTCAATTTTGTAAGATAACGCAGTTGCATCAGTGACAGATTCCATTATATTCTGTCAATTTAAGTGTGTCAACATTGAGAATTTTGACTTGTCCCTAATGGATATAGTATTTATGATGCCTTTATAATATTTAAAATGGCCATGCTTTTGGCGATATTTGCCAAGGGGACTGAGCTGGGGGGTGGGGTGGGGAGGGCAAAACCAAAATAAAATTAAATAGGAAGGCACCTAATACATAATTGTTAAAATGAGTGGATAACAAAAATAGTTTTCATTTTATATGGCTTTATAATATCTAATGTACTTTCAAAATATTTAGTTATTTTTCTAACAAATAATTATGGAATATCTGTATTTGGTAGGCATGGGGCTATTAAAAAGAACATGATAAGCTCTCTTTTTGAAAGAATGCTATGGTCAAGTTGAGAATACAGATACACAGTTGATTTCAATATGTTTCCTAGCACAGTGTCTAACACATAAGAAATAGTGAATGTTTCTATGTTAAAGAATGAAGATAGGGTAATTGAGTGTTGCTGAATAAAGTGCAATTCTTAATCTACAACTGTTACTGCTAGTTATACCACTATTACTAGTAACAATTATCTATTACTAAGGCTGGCACCCGGCATTACTGAAGGATTAATATCTACAGGGTGCTGTGCTGCGTCACGGATTTTCTATAGCAGCCTTGTGGGGTAGGCTGGACCAGTTACACAAATTTCAGGCTCAATGCAAAATGAAAATATGGGGCCCTTTATTTAAAAAACTCTTAATGTCAAGGTGGCAAAAGCTGAACATTAAATTGAGATCCTCTAAGTGTCATTGCTTCAGTCACGTGCGTGGGAAGCCACGGGAGAGATACTTATTTCCCATTTTACAGTTCAGTAAATAAAGTGTAAATTTGCTGAGAATACTTGCTCACATGTTTTTCTAAATTTTTGAGACCATTGCTTTATGAGATGCTACAGATATAGGATATAGAATAATTTTAAATGGGCAAGACTGAATTCAAAGACCAATTCAAAGGCTGTTACGATCATCCAGGTTGGTGGTTATCTAATTCACTCTTACGAAAACTTGGATTTAGAAGGTCACTATCTAAGGCCTAGTGTATTGCTTTTCAACAATGAGATCATAAAACCCCAAGACCTACTTTTTTAGTGCCATTCCAGGAGTTTTGATTTGCACCATCCTAAGCATTAGCATTCTAGTGACCATGTTCTGTCTGGGAAGAGTTATCAAAGAAAGCATCAATAAATCTTCTCAGTGGTGTAGTATTTGAATACTGCTCAAAGATTGAAATCTACCATTATCATCAGGCTTTTGATATTGGGAACTCATCTTGGGGTGACCTGTACTTGTGAGATAGTTCAGTCAGGCCTCTTATCTAGGACACTAGTCACATTGAAAGCCCCTTAAGTGTCCTTATCCAAACCATCATGGCCATCCTGCTTTGTGTTATACCTTCCCACTCAAGGTCATTACTCTCACTGCTGACCCCCTTCAAAACCCTTTATATTTTCTTTTCTTGAAACTTCCTTTATTTAAACTACATCACCTGGATTTTTGGCTAAACATGTGAGAGTATCTCAGCTTCCAACATCCAAGCAAAATAGACAAAATACTAAAATGACTGAACTAGATTTTGAGATAGTATAAATTCACAAGGATGTATAAGAGACAATTGAAGATAAGAAATATTAAAACAAAAAATTGAATAAATTATAAAAAAAAGGAAACCTGAGCTATAATTGGTAACTGACGCAATGAAGCAAATTGAACTGAAACCTGGATGCTGTCAAGGAGGAAGCCCCTGCGGACAACTCAGAACCTGCACCTGTGCTTAGAATGGAGGAACAGAAAATGTCAGAGTGCAGAGGTGAGGACAGGCACTGAAAGAGAAAAGAGCTGTTGAATGTCATTCTACCATGTGGAAAGGACACTTCAATCCTCTTGAGACACAAAATCTGAGCAACTGCATTGGGGCCCTCAGAACCCAACAATGGATGGCATCAAAGGGTACATGCACTACAGGTGCAGAGATGAAGTCAAATCCTGTATATTGAAAGTATGGGCAGACCACTGCCACATAGCTCCCAGGACACTGGTGTATACAGGCTTATAGCCCCATGCAGGAGAACGCCGGATTCTTCTCTGGAGATCATGACCGGCCCAGAGAAAGATTTATAAGAATTGGATTTGGAGGTTCCCACTCAGTCTTTTTACAGTGACTCTCATTCACTCACGATGCCAGTGCAGGCTCATGGAGTTTCCCGAGAAGTTATTCAGGCCTCATAGCATATTATGAAAGTACAGCCAAGAATCCTGACATATCTGACGGAATCTACATCAAACAAAAATGAACATGAAAGGAACAGAGATAATACAGACAACAGAAGAAATCTCTGTTTAATTCTTAAAACAAGAGCAGTGATAAAGACACCATCAGGCATGAGAAAGGCTTTTTGTGAATTTTTTTTAGCTGGAATATAAGTTGTATAAATATAAATAGTAAAAGAGACATTTTGGGACATTGCTGAGAAAGCAGAATGAAATAGATGGTGAGGCAAAAATAATAAGAAGGAAATTATAAGAAAACTTGAGAATCAATATTGGGAATCTAAAAATAATAAGAGTTCCAGGGAAATTGAAAGGCCACTGGAGGAAATATAAGAGAAATGATTCAAGACATTTCCCAGAATTGAGGGACATTGAATGGCCAGTTCAAAGAGTGTACTGAGTACTGGGACAAAGTATTTCAAAATTACCCATATTTAGATACAATTGCTACAAAATTTTGAAGCACCTGAGAAAAATTAATGATCTCAGAATCTTCCGGAGAGAGAGAGTGTGTGTTAGCTTACACCAAGAGAATTATGTCAAATAATCGTGTTAATTTATCAGAGCAACCCTGAAAGTTGGAAGGTAAAGGAAACCCCTCAAAATCTAAAGAACATTTATGTCCAACATAATAGTTTACAAACTTCTAATATTATCCATCAAGTTTGAAGGTAGAACAAAGCGTTTCCATAAACGCAAAAATGTTGTCTCTTATAGTCTCTTTTTCAAAAAGCTACTGGAGTTATGTTACACTCAAAGGAAAACAACAACAAGAAAATACAACAAGAAGAAATGCTATATCCTGGAAATGGTAGGAAATCTCCAGTATGATGGATCTGGACATCCATCTGTGCAGCTTGGAGATAAGTAGGGGGTTCAGGAGGAGGTAGGGGTCCCGACGACCAGCACACCAAAAAACAGACCAAGTCTGAAACCTCATGTCTGTGCCTCTTGTGTCTAACAAGGGTTTGCCAATCACTTTGCAGAACTTTGAGGAAAAACAGCAATGAGTCCATAGAAAGTCAAATAATGAAAACAACAGCAAACGTGTTCAGAAGAAACATGTTGAACAATGACCGATGTTCCCTTTGAGGCTTACCTGCCTGCATCTCTGCCTTACTTCTTACCCTCACCACCAGCTCTGCTTAATTCATCTCTCTTCTCTACTCTTGCATTTGTCTTGTAAACACGTTTCCTAGTTTAGTGTTACTTGTCTATCTTATTCTCCAGATTGCAATTAGAATGATCACTAAAAATAACATGAAAAATATGGTTAAATTACTGAGACAGGAAATGGTTCCACATAACATATGGTAATTTTCAAATGTGAATGTTTAGCTTAAATAAAGGGGGCAGCTTGGAAAATAAGTTTGGGAATAAGGAAATGAAACCATAAGTGATTTTTTTAATGTGTTTCCACTTCATTCTATGAGAAAAGGGCCGATTCAATCAGGAGTTGGAATAGCGAAGAGATAGGCTAAGGAAGCTATTTTATATATATATATATATATATATATATATATATATATATAATAGCAAAGGAAGGCTAAATTGCTTGCAATGGGACACACAAATTTTATGTAAGGATATCAGTTTGGTGACCCTTAGAATAGTTTAGCAGTAAAATGACAAGTACTTCAGTTAACTTGAGACTAGTGGGCATACTAAAATTAGGAAAATGAAGCATTTGAGAAAGAAGGAGGAACTTTTGGATATTGTGATGGATTGGATATGTGGTATGGTGGAGAGGAAGGAATCAGTTATTCTCTTGTGAAGTGTTGTTTAAGAAAATGTTTTCCTCTGTGAAAAAAGTGTTCCACTTCCAAAAGGAGGAAAGGCACCACAGTGTCCTCCTGCCAGTGTCCAAGCAGAGTTTGTGAGCTTCTGTGTACCTGTGGCATCACCAGGTCCTGGTGAGCTAATAGGAAAAGAGGATGTAAATAGGACACGGCCTGAGAGTCTACCATTCACCTATTCATTCATTGGTTCATTCATGGAGTTATTACGGGGACTTGGATAAGAGAATGGGAGGGTTACTTGAAAACTAATCTAAAGAAATAAGAGCTGCACAAAGTTACAGAAGAATACATTAAACAAACAATAAAAACACACAGGTTGGGTTCTGTTAAGAGCTAGTAATAATTCATCACTAGGAGTTGATTATACTTTTTGTCAAATTTGTCTAAGGAAATTGATGCAGTTTGGGTTTAGATTGCATTTAGAATCTGCTTTCTTTGCAACTGATACTCTAGTGTGGGTTGCAAACATTTCATGTATTATGGGCTCCTTATTGGGGCTGTTACCTCTTTGTGTCAGGGAGCTAATTTCTTGCAATGATTGTCTTGATGCTGCATGTATCTTCAATCAAATAAAACAGAGTATACAATTAACCAATCCCTGTGATAGTTTGTTTCCTTCCAATGTGATTGCTCAAATGCCTGTGTATAGTTGTTTAAAGGCTTACTTCTCTCAGTGGATTTTTATTTCTTTTCTTTCTGAAAACTCTTATTTCTGCTTCTGTGTTTTGCTCCTGTGCTCCAGTATGGGTTTATACAGTGATCTTCTTTGCATCCGAATTAAAAGTAATTCCTCATGACAGAGAAGTCAATGATGACATTGTAATTTCTAAAGAATATACCATTTCTTCTTTACTGGCTATCACCTTTCCGTTAATATCTTCGAGGCTATATAGTATGGGTTGTGTCAACTCTCTCTGAGTAAATGAGTGAGAGTCCTTCCTACCTTCTAATTAGATTCATTTCATCACTGATTATGCTTCTTTACATGAATATCTTTTAGACTGCTCTCTGGTTCTCCCCTCATGCAATTTACCCTTCCTTATAAATCTAATTAATATTTTCCCTCCCCTTTGCTTTCCTGTCTCCTAGGAAACTTTGTGGAAACTTCAGCCTAGCTTCAAAGAGTTCACAGGTATATATTAACATATGTTATATAGAAGAAGGCTTTGTTTGTTTATGTTAATTGAATTATATTTTGACCTATTTTCCTTATGATTTGTAACCTGTTAATGTTTTCTAAGAATTTTACAGTAGACCTAAAGACTCATGACCATTTTTCACATTATATTTATTTATTTGTCTTTTCAAGTGTAATATTTAAACTTTATAGAGAAAGTTACCTTTCTATGACAATCTGAGACACCCACTTGTTTGCTGGCACAGAACACTTACTGTTAACATTGATAGTACTTTAGTGATATATTATTTAAAATGTAGCTTCCGTCTACAGAAAATTAATACCACGTTTTTCTGGTTTCTCTTAGGTTTATTTTTTGCTTCTGTCAATTTTTCTTTGTATTGCTTAGGTTTTTCTTAATCTTAACCATACAGTCTGCTGTGTGGTGGCCAAATAACTGAGATACTAAATTTTCTTTATTTTTATCCCTCCGATTCTTATGACCCAAGGCAGAAACTCATGTAGAGGGAGATTCAGAGTAGGCTTTGAGCTAAAGTAGGAAAGGCTAAATCACCCCTCTGGGTTAGGACATGCCTCTGGACAATATGTTTTCCTGGCATCTGTAGCTCTCACAGATGTAATAAGGGAGAGCATCTCCCTTGAGACAGAAAAACCACTCTGAGAGGATAAACTTCCATCATCCTGATTGACAGAGTGGGTTATCCCAGCTGTCTGCACCGCTATGATTTAGATCTCTGCAAACAATTGACAGAGACATTATTTTTGTTCTTTTAGGTTTTTTTTTCTCATCCTCCATTCTAGTGCAATTGTAACAAAATGTGCTAAAGTCTACACTGAATTTTAATTCTTCTGCCACCAACTTATAATGGAACCCCAGGCAGGTGACATATTTCACTTCACCATTTTTATTTCCTTGGTAATTGGCGGAAACAGACAAATGTGGAAAGTGAATATACTAAGCTGAAAAAGTGCATTATTTAACAAAGTCATTTCTATAAGAATATAAAGATTAATGTATAGAATTATACTATATATTGTCACATAATTACTTTTTTGCAGAATCTACTCATTTCCTAATTTGCCTGAAATTATCTGAACAGAATAGAAATGTATGACGAAAAGTGTGAGATAGGGGTATCAGTAAGAAAACTCCCTTTGCCAATAAGAAATGTGTATGGATGACGTGGAGATGAAAAGGTGGGAAATAAATGAAGAGATCCAAATTTCATGAATGTAATTCACTTATGGTCATGTGCTAAATATTTTCAGATGTGCTATTTTATTCAGTCTTCAAAAATACATTATGCAATTGATACAGATTTAGAATGGACCAACAGACCTCAGCCTAGGTTAATACTAAGGAAGGAGAAAAGCTCAACAGTTTTTAAGAAATGATTCTGCTGTGTACATAAATTATTAATATGTTTTCTTCTTATTTTTTATAGTTTTTGGTCCTGAATATGGCAAAAGGGAAAAATCAGGTGACAAGTTGCTAATTATTGAGTAATTCAGTCAGTCAGTTTAGTTTAGAGCTGTTGAGGTAGATGCATTCACCATTACTTTAGCTCAGAAGCTTTTTTACATTATAACCATGGGAAGGGAATGGCTGATAAATTTTGAAGACAGTTAAGTTGATTATAGGTAGATACCAAGTAGTAAAAAATATCTTAAAAATAAGAGCACTAGCAAATTAGGATCATTAAATTTTCTTAACATGTTAAAATTTCTACTGTGAGAAAAGTATATATATATATATATATATATATATATATATATATATATATATATATAGCCTATATATTCCAGACAATTTTTTTTTCTTTTGCTATTCAGGAGAAAATATCTAATTTGAAACACCTGAAAGAGGCAAAATTTTAGTCTTTATATAATTGTCTAATCTTCAACAAGGGCTTTAAATTACATGCATTAAATTATTGAAGTTCCATCTTGGGGCCCTCAGTTTGTCCCTGCAAGTCATAATGAAAGGTATTCCTGACAAGCATGGCATTTGAAGAGTTATTTCTGTGGCCATATAGGTTAAAATGAGTTTGAACTCCCTGGACAGTAGCTTTACATTAAGGTTCAGTCAGTTATGAATGCTAACTACACAGTTTAAATCTGTAGCAATATCATCAAAAACATATGTCTTTTTGTCTAAAGAAATATGCATTTGGGATCTGCAGAGTGACTTCAACAAGATGGCCAAGTGGGAGACCCCAGCATCCGCCCTTGCAAAAAGATCAATGATGAGTCAGTGATCCACGAACAAAAACAGCTCAGGGAGAGCCCTGGAGTCCACAGAAGAAACTTGAGCAACATAGTGGAACAAAAATCTTTAGAATAACCACACAGGTAGAGGAAAAATGCTTCCTCTGTGCCTGCATGGTCCCATCCCCCCAGCCAGCAATGCTCAACAGCAAAGGGGACTTCCATTAGAAAGAGTTTCCCTCACAGGGAAAATAAGAAAAGTGCGAGAGACAAGCTTCCTCAGCTGTGCGGGCACTGCACAGAGGTCCCCTTGGGTTTCATCCCACCCAGGGACTAGCAAAGCTGAAACCTATAGGGGCAGCTGGGAACAAGGAAGAAGTGCTGGGGCTGTCAGCATCAGCCACGCTGCCACAGGTCTTCAGTACACAGGGACCTGCTCTGCAAAGAACCCCAGCCTGCCTGGAACCCCTGCAGATGGCACCAGCTTTTATCTCACAGGGGGCCTTCAATGACCTAAGATTCCAAAAATCAACAGGTTCTAGACATCTACAAATATTGCCAACCTGAATGGACTCATTACAGTGTGTTATTCTCTGCAATCTCTATTGCTTGGCTGAAAGAAACCTAACAATGAGCATAAACACAGAATCAATGGAGATCTGGGGAAAATGTATTATCTTAATATGAATAAAATACCTAGATACTATTGGGTATTGGGTTGTCAGAAAAGTCATGACGCGTGTTTGCGACAGATGACACTAGTTCCTTTTTGAAAGTATTAGAGTCATTCGCATCAATGGTATTGCTATGTCATTTGACAACTGACAGTGCTAGCTTCATTCTAAAAACAAATTGAGTGATTTGGTTCCATTTTGGAGATTTTACAAGTTGAAGATGGAAGACCAAACTGTGCATTTTTGCCATATTTTACTGTTTTACTTCCATAAAGGGAAAAATGTGTGTCAAGCTTGTGAAAAATTGCATAAAGTTTACGGTGACAATGATCTACAAGAACATCAGTGCCAATGATGGTTCATGAAATTCCGTGCTGGTGATATTGATTTCAGTGACGCTTCTTGGTCAGGGAGGCCCACCGAGGTTGATGACAACAAAATAAAGGCATTGATGGAGTCAAAGCCATGTTACACGACACGAGAGATTGCAGAAGCATTGAACATCCATCATTCAAGTGTTCACGACCACCTGAAGAAGCTGGGATACGTAAGCAAGCTCGATATTTGGGTTCCATATGAACTCAAAAAAGTTCATTTGACGGCACATATAAACATCTGCGATATGCTCATTAAACGTGAGGAAAATGATCCTTTTCTGAAGCGACAGATAACTCGTGATGAGAAGTGAATTGTTTACAACAATGTGGTGCACAAACGGTCTTGTTCCCGACATGATGCTTTGCCTCAAATGACATTGAAAGCAGACATTCATCAGAGGAAGGCTATGCTCTCAGTTTGGTGGGATTTTAAAAGTGTCGTGTTTTTCGAGCTCCTACCAAGGAACCAAACAAACAATTCGAATGTGTACTGTTGGCAGTTGGACAGTTTGAAGGACTCCATCATCCAGAAACGTCCAGAGCTTGTTAATTGTAAAGGAGTTGTGTTCCATTGCAACAACATGAGACCACACACAAGTTTGATCACCCGTCAACAATTATTAGAGCTTGGATGGGATGTGTTGCCACACCCACCATACCCGCCTGACCTTGCGCTGTCAGACTTCCACTTGTTTCGCTCTCTTCAAAACTCCTTGTGTGTTATAACGGTCAATTCAAATGAGGCTGTAAATCAGCACCTTGTTTAGTTTTTTGCAAATAAAGGCAGGTCCTTCTATAAATGAGGAATTATCAAGCTCACTGAAGGCTGGCAAAAGGTTATCAAACAAAATGGGCAATATATCATTGATTGCTCTTTGTTCTTTATATAAATAAATGACCTTTGAAAAACATAGACAAAATGCATGACTTTTCCGAAGACCCAATACACTATTAAACAGAGAACTTGCAAAGATTTATCCAATTATATTTGTTGTGATCTGAAAGTTTGCATCCCCCTGCCCCCAATTCCTATGTTGCATCCTAACCCCCAAAGGTGATTGTATTAGTAGGTTGGGTCTTTGGGAGGTGATTAGGTCATGAGGACAACCCCTCATAAATGGTATTAGTGCCATTATGAAAGAGAGCTCACACAGCTCCCTAGCCCATCTACCACATGAGACTACAAAGAGAAGTCGGTGACCTCGCCAAATGTGGTGGCACCCTGATCTCAGACTTTCAGTCTCCAGAACTGTAAGAAATACCTTTCTGTGGTTTATAAGCCACCCAGTCTGTGGTCTTTTGTTATGGCAGCCCAAACAGCCTAAGAACAGACTGAAATAGAATGAACAGTAGCATTAGGAGCTTGAAAGCAGCCTGTGAATTTTAAAATCTATGGACAGAGTGCTTGAGTAGCGGTACACACAGGTCATGGGCGAGTTTAGAACAGAGGAACTTAGATGGCCAGCTCAGAAAACCAAGGAAAACAAACAAACAAAAAACTGGTGAGAACCCTGGTGCTACAGTAATTTCAGCAAAACCACACGAAGGGGGAAACTGACGAGTCACATACAAACCATATGACAATTATTCTCTTCTGTGTGAATATGTGAGTTAAGTGCTAGTATACATATATAATTGATTCTATCATTTCTTATTGTGGATTTTGTTCTTTTCATTTTAAAGAGGTTTCTGGGAAAATTGCTATTGGTAAAAGCACTTACAAAGTTTGAACATGCATTTAATCCAACATAGTCTGAGGTTTTTTGCAGCATGTTACCTAAGCACTTTATATGGGAAAATGATGGGATGCAATATAAAACATAGGTTGGTAGATGAAACAAACAAACAAATAAACCCCAAAATTAAACATACCTTTTCCTATTCAGAGAGAATTGTTGGAACTATAATTACCTAGCGATTTCACTTTTCACATTTCTAATACACACCTAGAATTAGAATTAGGTAAAAGAGTTATTATTCTTTTTCAGTATGAACTAGGTAAAAGTCAACTGCATACTAGGAAGAATAAAAATAATACATGCACCTCTCCCATAACTTGGTCGTAAGCAAAACCAAATTAAATGACAGCTTTGGGGGAGGAAGTTACCTTTCTGAAACTTCAGAGAGAAGTTTTAAGTGTTTATTTCCAAGAAATCTCTATTGCAAGCATGCCACTGAGTTTCATGTGAGATGTTTTGCTAGGTTTGTAACTTATCTTTCATAAACATTGAGTGTGAAATATATATATTTTTTTTTAGCTGAGCCATCCTGCTACCTGTTGGCAGCTCAGCGGCTGCTCAGCTCGGGCTGGACTCGAACCACTGTTGCTCAGAGCTCAGACTCTTGAGGGAGCTCTTAACCAACTGAGCCACTCGGCCGGCTGTGAAATAACTTTAACAATTCGCTTTTTAATAATAAAGCATCCTTCTGAAATAAGCTTTGGAGGAAACCATAAACATTATGTGTCTAAAGTATTTTTGACAAGGAGAAGATTTTTTTTATTCATTTTTCTTGGAAATATATTTTTTTTACATTTTCCCATCTTCCACCTAAAATTTTTTTCTTATTTCACTAAGCAAATATTTTGTCTCCTAACTCAGTTATATGTATGGAGGAGGAAAGCCTTGATAAGAACATTCTGAAACAAGACAAAAAGAATGCATCATCATTGTGAGATTTTATGACTTGAAGAAAATATGTAGAAAATCTATATTTCTCAATGTACATGTCATAGTCAGAAGGGAAAATGATTAATCAGAGAAAATGTACATGGTATTCATGAAAACTTTATGGAATTTTATTGAGTATATCAGTATCTTCATTTATAGAAGTGGATAAGAAAAAGCACCACAATATTTTATTTCACATTTAAATATTTCATGTTGTAAATTTAAAGCTTATATATTTTAGTAACAAAAATTTAGAAAAAAGTGTATATTTCCTTTTTAAAGAAAAAAGTATGTTCTTTGCAAGAACTTGATACTTAAAAGTGTTAAAGACATAGGTGTTTGTGTTAATTGTAGTATATCTTTTTAAATGCTACATCATCTAAATAAATATAATTTCAATCATTCTTCATATTGAATGATGGCAGTGGAGGAAAGATGTTCATGATTAACTTTTAATTCTTTGGAAAATTTTAGAAGGAGCACTAAATTGAAATAATGTATTTAGAACTGAAGACTTTTGAGATATGGTCACCAAAAATACTAAATGTTAATAATATTTTGGTTAATTATCTCATACTTTTTGCAATGTTGAATAACCTAAAATCAATAAGTTTAAAAAAGGCCATTATTTCTTCAACACAATTTGTTTTTGGAAATACTTTTGAAAATGAGAAAAATAAAAATATCAATTCTTATTAAATTCTCAAGATTAGATGTGGAGACACTTGAATAAAAGGGCATTAAATTATATCTCATATACCCCATACGGTCTTTGTTTGGAAGTACTCAGGCCATGATCAATGGCCTAAGAAAACATAGAAAAGTAGACAAAGTAAGACTATCATGTTGATAAATGCAAATATGCTATTCTGTAGAAATGTGAAGCAAAATAAGAAAGGGAGTGATTAACTTTGTTCTAAGAGGCTTCAGAGAGTGCGTGATGCGTTATTTTCTCTCGGAGGAGAAGGAAGTCACTGGGAAAACCACTAAAAAAGCTGATTCCAGACAGAGGGGAAAGGATAGTATAGTGTGTTCATATGACAATAATAAAGTTATGGAAAGAGCATTAAGAGTCCTAAGTGGGGGCATATGCAGAGTCATATTAGGAAGCACATATTAGGAAGCTCTTAGATAGTATCTGTTAGATAATGGAGAAATATCTTAGTAGTTTAAAAAGGTGAAAGGGAAAGATTCAATTTGTATTTTGAAGTGTGTGCATTTTCTTGAAAGCTGATTAATAGAATTGAGAATAGAAGAAAGAAATCCAGGTCTCTCCCAATGGTTGAAGTCACAATGATGAGGGTTGGAATTAAGTTAAAACAATAGGGATGGGGTTAGAATTGGTAGGTGTTAGCAGTTGATTAGTGGGCTAGTGACCAGGAAGAGAATGTATTTAGAAGGATCACCAAATCATTGGCTTTGGCGATTGGGCAAATAGAGGTAAATCTACCAAAAAGACAGAAAAAGATAGAGAAGAAAGGCCAATAATGAGTTCAGCTTTTATTTGCTTATAGTGTTTCAATGCAAGCTTTCTTTATGTGGTGTATCACATTTATTTGCATATGTTGAACCATCTGTGCAGCCCTGAAATGAACCCTATTAGATCATGATGTATAATCTTTGTAATGGATTGTTGTATTAGATTTGTTTAGGATTTTTGCATCTGTATTCATCAAGGATATTGGTCTGTAGTTTTCTTTTTTTGTGTTATCCTTACCAGGTTTTGGTATCAGGGTAACACTGGCCTCATAAAATGAGTTAGGAAGTACTGCCTTGTCTTCAATTTTTTGGAAGACTTTGAGGAGGATAGGTATTAGATCCTCCTCAAATGTTTGGTAGAATTCACTAGTGAAGCCATCTGATCCTGGTCTTTTACTTTTGGGACGGTTGTAGATGATTGTTTCAATTTCCTTGCTGTTGATCTGTCTATTTAGATTTTTCAGTTCTTTGTGATTCAGTCTAGGAAGCTTATATGTTTCTAAAAACATTTCCATTTCTTCTGTTTATTGAATTTGGTGTCATATAGTCCTTCATAGTATTCTTGGATGATTCTTTATATTTCTATGGTATCCATTATAATCTCTCCTCTTTCATTTCTGATTTTGTTTATTTTTGTCTTCTCTTTCTTTTCTTATTGAGTCTAGCCAGGGATTGTCAGTTTTATTAATCTTTTTAAAGAACCAGCTCTTTGTTGCATTCATTTTTTTCTATTGTCTTTTTTGTCATCTATTCCATTTAATTCTGCTCTGATTTTTATTATGTCCTTCCTTCTCTTGACATTGGGCTTTACTTGTTCTTTTTCTAGTTCTTTCAGATGAAATGTTAGGTTGTTTCTCAGGGATTTTTCTTGTGTCTCAAGATAGCCCTGTAATGATATAAACTTCCCTTTTATTATTACTTTTGCTGTATCCCCATTTTGATATATTGTCATTCTCATTTGTTTCTATGTATCTTTCAATCTCTCCTTTTATTGACCCATATTGTTCAACCTTCACATATTTGTAGTATTTCCTGCTTTTTGCAGCTGATTTCTAACTTCAAAGCCTTGAGGTCAGAAAAATTACTTGGTATGATTTCAATCTTCTTAAATTTGGTGAGGCCAGTTTTGTGTCCCAACATATGGTCTGTCTTTGAGGATGTTCCCTGTGTCTCTTGTGTCTCTTGAAGACAGCATATGGATGGGTTTTGTCTTTAGATCCAATCTGTTACTCTGCACCTTTTTATCAGTGAGTTCAGTCCATTTACATTTAGAGTGATTATTGCTTCCAGGATTTCCTATAGCCATTTTATCCTTTGTTTCCTGGTAGGTAGTTATCTTCATTGTTTCTTTGCTTTTGTGTTTCTATGTTATTTTAGTTTGGTGGTATTCTATGATTTTTTTCCCTCTGTTTCCTCTTTTCTTATGCTGTGTATCTCAGTTCTAAATCTGTGTGTGTGTGTGTGTGTGTGTGTGTGTTTACCACTAAATTTAAACAAAAGGAAGTTTCACATGTACAGTAGTACTTTTTCTTCTGCATGCGTCTTATCTCCAATCCCTTTTGCAAATTCAGATCTTTATTTCCTCCCCTTTTATGTTTTTGTTGTCACAATTATGCCTACTTATGCTGTCAGTTCATCTATTGTCTTTTTTAAGTGCTTTTTACCTCCTTTAATTTATGTTATATTTAAGTGTACAGTACCATATTCTGAATAAGGGTTGCAATTCCTTGCTTCTGTCTGCCTGGTAGTAATTTTACTCCTAGTTTGTGCCTTTTTGTCTTTTTGTTTTTGGTAGACTAACCCCTTTCCATGTTTCCTGTACTGCAAGCCTTGTGGTGGAAAAGTCCCTCAGCTTCTATATGTTGGAAAGGTCTTTATTTCTTCTTCATATCTAAAGTAAAACTTTGCTTGATATATTATTCTTTGCTGGTAATTTATCTGTTTCAGTAGTTTGAATATTTGATTCCACTACTTCCTGGCTTGTAGAGTTTCTGCTGAAAGGTCCAATGATAATCTAATGGAATTTCCTTCATAGGTTTCCGTCCTCTTTTCTCTGGATGCCTTGAGAATTCTTTCTTTGACACTAACTTTTGACACTTTTCATATAATGTGTTTGGAGAAGGCCTTTTTTGGATTGAGACAATTAAGTGTCCTGTTTGCTACTTGGATTTGAGGATCCAGTTCTTTCCACAGGTTTGGGAAGTTCTCATCAACTATTTGTTTGAATATTCTTTTTGTTCCCTTCTCCCTCTCGTCTCCTTCTGGTATACCCATTATTCTTATATTGCTCGTTCTGATGGAGTCAGATAATTCTTTTTTTATTTCTCTCAAGCCTCTCTCTTCTGCCAGCTGAGTCATTTCCAGGTGTCTATCTTCGATATCGCTAATTCTTTCCTCCATCTTGTCAGCTTTATTTCCTAAGCTCACTGTTTCATTCTTCATCTCTTTTATTGAGTATTTTAGCTCCAGAATTTCTATTTGGTTTTTTTTTAAAGTTCAGTCTCTTTGGTAAAGTATTCCCTTTGTTCATTACTTCTGAGTTCATTAAACTGCTTATCTGAGTTTTCTTGCATCCTGTTGATTTTTTTCAGAACTGCAATCTTGAAATTCTCTGTCATTTACATTACATATTTTCATGTCTCTAAGTTTATTTTAGAGACATTTTTTGTTTTCTTTCTGAATAACCTTGGTTATTCATGGCTTTTGATAGATTATTTCTCTGCCTAGGCATATATGAGAATGAACCCTGCTTTTTTTGAAGTGATACTAGAGGTTGATAAGAGATCTTTCTTTTATTTCCTAGTAGGTGGCACTGGAGCTCAAGTGTTTTATTTTCTCTTGCACTGCTCCTGCTTCTGGGATCTCTACAGGGCAGTGGAAAACACCTTGTATTCCCTGGGGAGGTGGGCCTCTCCTTTGTGACCAGCTTTTCTTGGTCTCAGGGCACCACGCCCATGGGAGAATTTGGTGAGTGATGGACTTACACGCTTGTGAAATCCTGACATTGCCCTTGCAACCAGACACAGTACTGCACTGCTAGAGGTTTTCCAAAGTGCCCGTGCTGGGATAAGCCATGATGAGTGGGGGTGTGGTGGGCTGGGAGAGGCTGCTGGTGTGTTTGTGGCTTTTTTCTCCTCCCAGTAATGGTGATTGCCGGACCTCAGCTATCTCGCCTCTGTATCTTTACCCCTGTCTCTGGGATTAGTAGCAGCGTGCATCTGCCACTCAGGAACTGTCTCTCTAGTTCTCAGGGCTGTAGATATTCTGCTATGTAACCCAACACTCACTGCTACAGTATTTTCTGGGGCCCGCTGCTAGCTCTGGGAGGGTGGGGGCAGGTGGTTCATGACTTTATTTTCTGCCCAGGGATGGTGGCTGCTGGAACACAGCTGCTGCACTACTGTGCTCCCTCTCTGCCCAGGTCAGTGGGGTCACCACAGTTTGTGCCGGTCACTCAGACAGGAATGCACGGGGCCACAGAGAGTGCCCCTGCAGCCTGATTCCTCCCTTCTCCGGAGACAGCAGTGAGCTCCGAGCTGCACGCATGGCACTTGTCTCTGCTCTTCTCCCTTCACGCATCTCCTGCTCATTCCAATACACCCAGTTTCCGATGATTTGATGCATGGATCTCTCAGATGTGTTGCGCAGGGAAGCCTTGGTTAAATTATAGTGTTTAACTTGTAACTTCAAGGGGAGGGATCAGTGGGACCTCTCACGCTGTTATGCTTCTGACTTCACCTCAAGAAATATTTATATGTAGATATTTTTCATACATTCATTCTCGTATCCTACATTTCAACTTTCTGAAGACTGTTTTGTGTGTGTTCTTGGATCACGATTCTATGATATTATTAGGGAATTCTTTCTTCACTAACGATATATATTAAGGACCTTTAGTAGGTAAGGTGATATTCTACGTGGTGAAGATACAGTGACGATCAAGATGCACAGGACTATATGCTCAGGGAACTTAACCTGAAGTGGGAAGAAGAAACGTTTGTACAAGAAGATTTGTAGTGCCTTGAGTGGGGATGTACCCGGGCTATGCTGTCATGCAGCAGAGGTATCTATGGAGTGAAGTCTGGGGTACCAGGTAAGATGCCCCAGAAAGATCGATGTTTAAGCTGAGATCTGAAGAATAATTCTGATCTAGGGAGGCAAAGATAAATCAAAATAGAGTAATATGTGTGGGGAGGAGTAAACAAAAGGACCGTGAGGAGAAAGCAAGGAATGAAGGAAAGTCAGTGGCCAAGATGAATCTGTACGGTTGATGGAGGTCAGGCCACGATGGTATTTTTAGGCCATATAAGATTCTATCTTTATTCTAATTGTTTTAAAAAGACATTGCTGAGTCTAAGTAGAAAAGGAATGCGATCAGATTTTCATTTCACAATAATTTTGAACGCAGAGTGGAATCTGGGTTATAAGAGAGAAGGTTGAAGGCAGGGCACCTTTGGGAGACAGCTGACTAATGCTTGAATTCAATCAGGTCAAGGGTATCCAGGCGAATAGGATAGATGGATAATGCACAAGGGACTTGGGCCTGTTGACAAGACATTGTTGAAATTATGGAGCACAGGTAAGGGAGTGAAGCGGTGGCTGAGAAACAGGAAAGAGCAGAGCGGTCCTTCAGATAGAGATTTTAATGACATGAAAGAATAGTTATGAAGAAAGCACTTGAATTTTTAAAGTGAAAAGACCAGATTATCAGATTTAGTGATTTCAGAGACAGAAAAACATTTAGGTGATAGCAAAATAGATAGAGAAGACTGCTTAACAGAGTGCAGAGAAAAAAAAAAGAGTTATAAAGCAGGGGGCTGAGGATATTAAACAGATAAAACCTCTCTTGATATGCAAAGGACAACTCAGAGCCAATGGGAATTCTTCAGTTAATGAAGTGGAGTAGCTAGCTAGTCAGTTGAATGTCAATAGAAACTAGCAGAGGTAGAAGGTGGATCTTACAAAATGGCTTAAAAGCAGAGCTGTTATTTAATGTATATTTTTATAAAAAATATGTTGTAATTACGTTACTGAGGTTCAAGAAGGCCTAACGTTAACTCTTCACATTCAATTATGATGAGTTGATAGAGAAAGAAGAGATTTCGTAAAAAATGGCAGGTTTCAGTTAGGTTCAAAGCATGAAAATAAGATTTAATAAAATGTTTAAGGCTATAGTGGAGAGTTATTTCCAACCTTGGCCTGGCAAGATGGCTCCAGCAAAGAAGGTGGCAAGAAGGACATTTCTGCCATCAACAGCGTTTTGACCAGAGGACATAAACATACCATCAGCATTCACAAGTACATCTATAGAGTGGACTTCCAGAAGCATGGCCCTTGCAAACTCAGAGATCTGACAAAGGATATGGGAACATCAGATGTGCACATTGACACCAGGCTCAACAAAACTGTCTGTACTGAGGGAATAAGGAAGGGATGCCTCCTCCTGTATCTGTGAGTGGTTGTACAGAAATCAAAAGGAAAATATGCCAGATACGATCTATATATTCTTTACCTATGTATGTCGCCATTTAAACAAATCTATACACTAAAGTGTGGATGAAAACTTACCACTGATTGTCAATCAAGTCATAAAATGACCGAAAAAAGGGAGAGGAGGAAGTATAGGAGAGAGTGTTAATCATATAAGTGAGATCTCACAAAGCATAACAGGACATCTGGGAGGAAAGGAAAGCCTTTGAAAACAGAGTTGGGAATGAATTTGTGTCAACACAATATGGAAATAATTTCAGGTAAAGAAAAATGATCAAAGGAATCTGAGTATTGATTGTTTAAAAGGAAAATAAGGAAATACGGTGTACATTTGCCCTCACAAGCTTATGAGAGAATTACTTCTAGCTGGAAGTATGTTAAATTATTTAGTTAAGTCACTTTAACATTTAGTCCTGAGAGATGTAGTGTGCAGACTTTCCATTAATATTGTTTACGATCCTGAAATTTTCTTATTAGGATTTTTTCAGTCCTATATTCAGTATAACTCAAGGAGTTTTTGTTCACAGTTGCTGAATCTATTATATTTAATGAAAATCCACTTGTTATTTTAATGTGCAAAGATAGCAATACTTACTTATAACTTCTTTTCAAGTTTAGATCTGAACTAAACTGGTCATTGATTTTTTTTTTTTTTTAGAATAGCAAGATCAATGCTTCTTTTGTTAAAAATCTGTATGAAAGAGTTTTGCCAAATACTCTCATTTCTTAATCTTGCCCAAGTGATGAAACAGTTTTATAAATTACAGTGAACATGCCATTTTTCAGTTCATACTTTAAATTTTGATTCATGTGGGTAGAAACAAGGCTTAATGGAGGCACTGCTACATAAGCAACAATAAGTGAAGGGCTTTGGGGGAATAATGAAAAACATACCCTCTAGGAGCTTAACGCCTTACTAGATATGCAAGGCCCACACACATGCATCACCTTAAAAACAATATATTGAATTTTGTAGAGTTAATCTTGTGCCACACAGATTATATGTCACTTAAAAAACAAAACTAATAACAGAATCATATAATCGAAGTAAATATTTTGGGAAGGAAAATTTAGGAATTTTTTTACCATTATTTATAGCTCTTGAAAATCAGAATCCCTTCTTCCGAAGGAATGCCCTATGTTCACAAGGAGTTGTAGTTGAATCCTTTCATTATCAACACAAGCCTAGTCAGAAAATTAGGGGAAGAACTTTTTAATAGTGCTAATGAAAAGACTTGAGTTTATATGTCAGCTCCATTTTTATCAGCTTTTTGACAATTTCATTTTGTATGGAAGTAGCGATGATAACTAACTAATGTTACTATATTAAGTATGAAGATTAATAATATGGTTGTTATTAAAGGTGCGATACTGGGTATATTGCTTAGAATATGTAGATGTTCCTCTCATTTCCAGAGCCCTTAGGGTAGCAGCACATTCCATTGTTATTGGGATTACATGTGTTTGAGCTGTTTAATTACTGCAGGGAGCAAACTACAGAGCTGCTGGGAAAACTCAGCAGTGGGAACCATACTGCTGCGAAATCTAAGAGCTGCTGCCGTTCTGTTTGGCTTTATTCATGAACACCTGTTGTTAATATATGTTACCTGCACTGTTGGTGCTAAAAATACGAATGGCATATGTGAAATATATGAGAAGAAATGAAAGACTGGAAGACACATGGAAACTCTAAAATGGTGGTATTATTTCTACAGTTTCTCCTAAATTTTCCAGATTAGGAGGGCAAAGGATATTCAGTTTTGATAATACACCTCAAAACATGGTGTGTCCCTAAATTGCAGTGTTAACAAATGTGGGGGCAATAGAAATGATTATACTTCCAGGTTAAACAAATAAAAATTGATATTTAAAGTCAGACACCAATAAAATCAATTTCGTAATGTTGGGCATTTTCTTACAAATATATTTTTCAGAATTATTGCTTTACCCTTAATTTTGATATGTAACTTCTAGTAAGTTCATGGTGGGTTTTTACCAAAAAAGTGGAGAATTCCCTCATATTCTAAATCCAAATCCAAATTTTGTGTTCTTATTAAATGACCTCTTCCTCATTGTAAGTTTAGATAACATTATGTGCCTGACCTGCTTCTCAGGGTTCAGTAAGTCTATTGAACATATTTGCTGATTGATAATCACCTAGTAAGAGCCCTTTGATTCTGCAGACATTTGCTTTGCAGTGACCCACCCACATGTACTCTATACCTTCCCTTGGTAATGGCGAGATCTGTGAAACCAAATGTTTCTTCCAAAGGTACACACCTTTCCCTGAAGTTTTATTTGCTTCATGAGGGTCATACAATAGATGGAAAAAGTGTCTCTCTTTTGGTCTTCATGATCTCAGAGACTACATAGCCTGACACGTTTGGGTGGATGTTAGAGATCTTACCTTTTTTTTTTTTTTTTAGATTTTATTGGGGAATTGGGGGAGGGGAGCAGACAAGTGTTGTCCTGTTGTTCTTCAGTCTAGTTATGGAGGACATCGCTTCACTGGCCCATGTTGGTATTATCATTGTGCTCTTCCCAGGTGAGGCAGTCGCTAACCGGCCATTGGACAGCTGCTCACAGCGGCTCACGGCAGCTCATGAAAGCACACACCAGCTGCCCGCCAGCCACACTGCAGCCTATGCCATCGCCAGCAACTCATGGCAGCCCAGCTCCAGGCTGAGCTGTTGTTCACCCCTTAGCTGTAGAGGGTGCAGCATCACTGGTCCTCATGTGGGATCTGAACTGGGGCCCTGCTGCTCAGAGCTGGCATCCCAAGCCAACTCTTAACCATGTGCCACTCGGCTGGCCCTACCTGGGTTTATCTTAGAAGAGCAATAAAAAACCTTAAACAAAGTACTTGATGATATTGTCTTTGGAAACACAGAAACAAGCTCTAGTGCTCTCCTAAGGTCCTATTTCCATTGTGTAACCTTGTGCAGTAACCTTACGGCATATTTGACCTCAGCAATTCTCTCAATTGCTGTCATTGGTTTCATTCAAGAAATTCTAAATTCAATAGCAAGTCATCTACATAGACTAACCTTTCCTGATTTTATACATTTTAATAGATGATATATTCTAGCATTTTTATGTGAAAGCCATCTTGTTTCCTATTCATATTAAATTTTGTGTGCCAATAGGACAATCTAAGTTGCATGTGAATTCCTAATCTAAAGCTACTTGTCAAATACTCTTCTTTCATTCTTCCTTTGTTCTTTCACACTGACATATCACAATTAACAACAGCTTACTGTCCTAAGATAAAGGTTATGGTTTTTCTTTTCAAGTAAGATTCAAAGTTATTTCACAATGCTATATTTAACTCCTTTCCTAAAGCCACAATATGTTATATGATTTTGTTTACATCAGTAAACTTATGTGACTATTATATATTTTTATGTATAATTAAAATATTCAAGTTGTTTGATTTTGTGTTTCAAAAATCAGGAGTCAAAAAAAAAATAGGAGTCGTATCTATAATAATTACTTTTGATAGAACCAAAGGCAGTTGTGTGCACACAAAAAAATATTTCAATACAGAATTCAGGCTTTGTCTAAATTGTATCCTTTATATATCCTAACAAAGTATATAATTAAATTTAATTTAATTTTCATATTAAGAACTGGTAAGTAAGTATAGAAAGAACTGATACAAATGTTGAAGTATATGGTTTCTGGATCTCAATTAGTGGGTTATTATTTTGTGTCAGCCTTTAAACCCTTGTAAGCTAAGAGTGGATTGTTTTCAACTAAGAGACAGTTACTCATGGTTGGGTTCAGTGTTGTAGTGCTTAGAAAAGGGACATAATTGACTGCACGGGAAATAACTAGACACCATCTGTCATGGCGAGCTTTTGCAGTCAGTATTGCTTTCTCGTGCTGATGTTATTGTAATGTAGGAAAGAGTAAGAAGGGTGTTTTCCAACAATTTACGTGTGGTAGCTGACTTCAATGTAAGAAATAAACCTAAATTAAAAAGTCAAGGAAAGCATCTTATCTAAATAATTAACAGTATATTTGGTAACGCTGGCTCGGGGCAAGTCTGTAAAATTAGTGAAGTTTGGTTTGGGAGCTCCCATTACCTCCATTCTTCTAACCCAGGAATCGGCAAACTTTTGAGACAGAAGAGCTGGCAGGGGTCAGCAAACTATATCTCGCGAGCCACATGTGGCTCTTTGGGTATGTACACATGGCTATGAAGTAAAATTGAAAATGAAAATAAAACTATCATAGTTTCATTTATAAAATTTTTAAAGGATATTATTCACATAATGATGATTACATAAGAATATATTTATGGCTCTCAAATAATTTTTAAATTGTGAGGGACAGGATTGGCTCTTCTAGGGATCAGCAAACTTTTGAGACGGAACATACCCAAAAAGCCACATGTGGCTTGCGAGCCTTGCCGACCCGTTCTAACCCATCTTCCTAGCTGTGCACTGACATCTGACGCCCTGTGTCCGGGCTCCATTCTCTCAGTGTTTCCACCCATGCTCTATTTCCCCTCGAGTTTTCCAGGGATGGTGCTACCTGCGAGGCCAGAGTTTTGACTTAATGTAGACCCTGGAAGGGTGACATATTAAGAGTCACAAGACAATACCTTCAGGGTGTAAATCAAGTCAAGATTATGCTTACAAGACTAAGCTTGTTGGGTGGAGTTTCCCAGAGGATACATAATATCATTACAATAGGTTGAATGCAGAGCTGATATGACAATCCAGTTGTCTTCTATTAATCCAGACATTAAAGAGATTTACAAAAATGTACAGAAATGACACTCTTCTCATTATCCTTTTGTTTTGGAGAATTATGCTTATAGTGTTAATACATGACAATTAGTTCTTTTGATTGTACTATACGTGGCTGATACTAAGCTTTTGATGGCTGAGGAGGCAGCCATTTCAAAGATACCCATCTCTATGAAACATATTGTCAGCTACACAGCTAGATAAGGAGCCATCTGCCCTGCCCATAAAGATCTCCTTTCAGAAGGCCCAGGGTAACTTAGAAAATTGACCGCTTGAGGGACCCTGCATTTCCATTCCCATGCTTTAATTCCCATGCTCATGTTTTAAATTCACCAATAAAAGGTGAACCTGCAAAGCCCCAGGCCCCTACACCTGACCCCAATAAAGGCAGATATCTCTCTCTTTCACCCACAACCATCATGCAGCATGGCCCAAAGCATACTGTGTACCCTTCAGGACTTGTGAGTAATAAGTTTCTGCAAAGTTCCTTGATAGTTGTTGCTGTGGCAGTCATAATAAGAACCACAGGGCCGGTCCAGACACAACATTGGTTCTGAGTGGAAAATGTCTGTAGGGATTCCCACACGTGGTGCAGGCCCAAGCGGGTGCCTCCAGATATTCCTAACAGATAGCATCACTATCAATATGCTGAGATAGACACAAAACAATGTTTTCCTGTTAAAATATGGAATCTATGTTAATACGTCATTGGTTTATTATTGTTATTTTAAAATTAATCCAATGTTTTTAAATTCATCAGTTTGTATTTCTAATATTAAATACAAATAGCTATAACCTACAGAAACAAGAGTCCCTTGGGGTCCTTAAAATTTTTTAACATTGTAACCCTGAGACCAAAAAAATTTCACATTCAGTGTGTGAGGCAGTCTAAAACATTGAGTGGTGACAAGTGGGGTATTAAGTGAATACTTCCAGGTAATAAATTTGGATTTTACTGGAACCTCCTGGAATATTGATGCTTTAAGTAATAATCTTAAGTGTAATTTTTAAAATGGTGGCCAAAATATAAAGCAAACTTATTGTGAGAAAGGGGGGAGAAAGTGGCTAGGGCCAATGATTCCCATTCTATAGAGGAATCTGCTTGTTGCAGAGCTGGCAGTGCTGGGATTTCAGATTCCGAACGCAGCTACTGACTCCGCCATGATACGGGTTTTGCACTTTAAAAGTAGAGCAGGAAGCAGATGGAACCCCATGTGTCTAAAACTATATTCTGAACTTGTGAATGTTTTTTTCTGTTCCTAAATGATCACTATAATTACATGCACTATTTTGGTTAGTTCTATGGAGGAAAACAATTCCCAGTTACGTCAAAAAAGTTTGTTCTAATTTTTATTTAGTTATTTAAACATGATGACATTACTGAAGATACTTGAATACTTAAATTTTACCAAGCAATTACATTTTCTTATGTCTGAACATTTCTTCTGTTGAACTTAAATAATGAATCAGGTGAACTGTAAAAACATAAATATCCAATTTAATTATATGGAGTCTTTGTTGAAAATCATACTATTTCTCCTTGAAAGCTTGATGAAAATGACCTTTGCACTGCCCAGATAGATGGAAATACTAAGAAGATATTTGTTGAATGGTCTGTTTATAGAAGTAATGTAAATGTTGAAAATTTAACTTGAAAATGGCTAGCTCATTTTCTGTTCAATACTTTTATTCATTGTAGTATATTTTGCAAATAGTGCCCATAAATTGCCAGCGTATTTTGTTTGGTACATTTGGTTCAAACCTTTAAAATAAATAAAATTATGGTAGTTTTAAATTTACATGAATTTAAATAAATTTAAAAACCATCTTAATGTTCTTTATTTTATATATATATATATAATATTTATATTTTATATCCTGAGTCATGAGAAAAATTAAAATGATGCATTCTCAGTTCTTTTAAGGAGTAAATATAATAGTCTTGGCCAATTTTTCCAAATATTTGTTCAGATAAAAAGTGTTCCCATGGAATTTCATAAAAGGTTCAGATAAAAAAAACAAAAAATGAAATAAGCTAAGAGAATGTTGCATATTTATTCTCTCTTTGAGATTTATAATGCACATTAGTTTTTAAAATACCCAGGACTGTTCCAATAAAGAGACATGTGTTTTCCGCCTTTCTGTGTGTATGTGTGTGTGTGTGTGTGTGTGTGTGTGTGTGTGTGTGTGTGTATAATTTGATATTGGAGATACTTGTTTTGGAACAATTATAATAATTGTAGATTTAAACATCTAAGAAAATAGAATTGGTATTGTTCTTTGAGATTGTATCAATTGCTTTTAATTTGGGTGAAACTTGAGTTCACCATTTCTAAATTTTGTCTTGCCTGAAATTATAAAAGAAATATATTTATTTTGTTTAAACAAGGAAAAAAATTCTGTAAGAGTATTTTGTGAATAACTTTTATCTAGGCAAACATAAAATATATCAGGCATTAGAAATAGAACGACTATGCACTATTAAGTATTAAGCTATAACACTAACCCTTCACACTTTTAATGGTTTCCACTTGCCTTATGCCCCAATAGGTTTAGATATAGAATGCATTTATACTCATACTCTGCAGATAGATGTCTTTTTAAAACCTGAAATTATTACTTGCTTTGAAGTTATTGGTTTTTTGATATATTATCTCAATTATCTCTTAGACAATGTTTTATTGGATAGATTTAAAATTTTCTCAATGGGATATGTATATCGGTGGATAATTAGTGATGGAGACTGAGATAAGACTGTTTTATATTAAGTGTATTATTATCCACTCAGGTTTTTGTGATGTGTTAATTTGTTATGTTGTCCAATGAGATGTGACAAAAAGTCAGAGGAGGCTAGTAAATCATTCACCCTATCTACCCATAAGGAAAGATATTTTTTAAAACCAAAGAAACCTATAAAAACTATAAAATTAAATACTTATATTGTCTCTATTTGTGATCCTCAAAGTTAGAATTCACAAGAAAGCTTGCTTTACTAAATTCACTTGCATTCAGTAGATGTCTTATTAGACCATGTGTGCAGTGAGCCTACTAAATTTAATTATTAGCTTAGGTAATTGTTTTTCAAATTGGTTAGAATTTTTAATTACTAAGTTGTCCAATATTGTAGCCATATACCACATATGACTATTAAACACTTTAAATAGGACTAGTCCAAATTGAGATGCCCTGTAACTGTGAAATACACACTAGATTTTGAAGGGAGTATGGAAAAAAAGATTGTAAAATATCTCAGCAATGGTTTTATTTTTTTATATTTCGAGATAACATTCTCAAATTATTATATTAAATAAAATATATTATCAAGCTAGTTTCACCTGTTTTATTTTACTTTTTAAATGTTTTTCCTAAACATTTAATGGTATTCTCATTATGTTTCCATTGAATAACAATGCTCTACTAGATAATTGTGAAGCCTGAATTAGAAAACCTTTATACCTTCCTTTCTAATCTTCATGTATTTTATCCTTTTATTTTTTGACTCTCCCTATTAGAGTTCTTACAGCCAAAGTAAAAGTTGAATAAAAATGGTATGAGAACAACCATTCTTGTTTTTTTCCCTATCTCAAGAAAAAAGGTTTTGATATTTCACCATTGTGTTAGGGGACGCCAGAGAACCAATTGGGAATGAAGATTATATATATATATATATATATATATATATATATATATATGCACACACTGGTTCACGTGATTATGGGAGTGGCAGGTTTGAAATCCTTGGGGCAAGTCACCAGGTGGGACATTCAGGTAAGAGTTGATATTGTGGGTCTTGAGTCCAAAATTCACAGGAGAGGCCAGAAAAAGGCTGCAAACTGAGGCCCCTTTTCTATGTTTTTGTCTTGAGTTCAAATTCCTTCTTCAGGAAACCTCCATCTTTGCTCTCAAGGCCTTCAACTGATTGAGGTCCGTCCACATTGTGAAGGGTAATGTGCATTACTCAAAGTCAACTGACTTAAATGTTAATCACATCTAAAACAATACCTTCACACTGACATCTGTACTGGTGTTTAAAACAAACAACTGGCACCAGAGCTTAACCCACTAAGATGGCTTTAATCAAGAAAATGGAAAAGAACAGTGTTGGCGACAAAGTAGATAAATGGGAATCTTTGTACATTGCTGGTAGGAGTATAAATTGATGTAGCCACTGTGGAGAGCATTTTGGTGGCTTTTCAAAAAGTTAAACATGGAATTACCATATAACCCAGCAATTGTACTCATAGGCATATAACCATGAGAAATAAAATCATTATGTCCATACAAGAACATGTGCATAAAATGTTTATAGCAGCATTATCTATAGTAGCCAAAAAGTGGAAGCAATGTAAATATGCTTCATTGGATGAATGGATAAATGAAATGTCACATATATATTACATATATTATATAAATATATATTATATACAATAAATGAAATAAAATTATATATATGTAAGTGTGTGTATGTATATGTGTGTGTGTGTGTGTGTGTGTGTGTATATTTAGCTTTAAGAATGTACTGATACATGATAGAACTTGGATGAACCTTGCAATCTAGCTATGTGAGAAAGAGAAACCAGATGCAAAATGTTGCGTATTGTATGATTTCTTTTATATTATATGTCCTAAATAGGCAAACCCATAGAAATGGAAAGCAGATTTGCAGTATCCAGAGTATGGGGAGTAGGGATGAGGATGATTATATAGAATATGTGGTGTTTTTATGGAGTGATAAATATTTTTGAAACTAGAGAGAGCTGGTATTTGCACAACATTGTGGGTACACTAAATACCAATGAATTGTATATTTTAAAATAATTAATTATAAATTATGTGACAATTGCCTCCATTTTAAAATATCATGCATAATTTTTTCTATGTCAAAAAGATAAGTAACTGTAAAACTCGCTTCAATATACAAGAGTTTATTATACTATGTGCTTGAATCCAGAGCGTAATATTTACATTTTACTCTTCATTTAGTATTTTTGCAGAATTGAAGTATCTAGCATTTTACTCACTAATGGCATAGCATTATGTAGCTAACTTTTTCCATTGTGGGGCTATTATTTTATTAACCTATAAAGGGGGGGCAACCTTCACTAAACTGGTTATTGTACATACGTAAAATATTTTAAAATAGTATTACTTACAAGTAAAACACTATTCTTTGCCTTGCAAAATTTCATGCAGTGGTTCAGTATATTTTGTGTGACATGCATCTTACTCAAGCTTAATGGAACCAGTCACTAAAATAATAACAGAAGGTTTTATGCATAATAAAATGAATGTATAACAGTAAAAAAACAGTTGGATTGATTTATTGCATATTTTAGTATAAATTCTAGAAACATGACTGCTGTTGCTGTGCTTTACAGTTGGGCAAACTAAAGATAACAGAGGTACACATTATGCAGTTATTGTATCAGTTTTACAAGATTCTTTTATAATTCCTTATTTAGAAGATTTAGAAGCTAATGATGTACTGTACTAAAATTGCTTCCCTTTTTTCATCATAGAAGGACATACTAAAAATAATTAGGATTACATTGTAATTCAGTTGTAATATGCATTTCAACTTAACTGACATTTATTTTTTGTTCCTGAATTGTATTGGGTTGTTGGAAAAGTCATGACATATTTTTTTCTACGTTTTTCGTTGCAAAAATGCATCATAACTTTTTCAATAACTCAATACATACAGTTATTAGGGGAAACAGGTTAAGAAATTTAGCACGTTCTGTGTTTTAGGAACTGAATACTATTGCCTCAGTTATGATGTTTATCTACAGGGTATTTAGTAATATTCTTTTTTTTTAATTTTTTTTAACTTTTTTTTTTTTTTTTAGTGATATTCTTAATAGGGTCATTATGTATCCTGGGAATTCATCTGTCTGTTTTTCGATGCATTTCTGACAAGACTGTCCAGAAAGCAGAGTTAATTAATTTACTCCATCAGTTATGAGTTTTTCATGGCAAAGCACAGAATCCCAACTCAACCTGCTTTTAAGAAGTAAAATAATTTACTGTCTTGGACAACTCAAAAGTGCAGGGTTGTTTTCACTTCAGGAACAGCTGGACCCAGGGACCGAGAACATTTCATTAGGAATCAATCATTCTACATCTCACGTCTCTGCTTACTTGTCTTTGGCATGGTTCCTAGGCAGGCTCTTTGCAAGTGTTGGCATTTTGGCAATTTCATTGGAAAAAACCGAACTTCTTTCCAAATAGTTCAAATAATATAAGGTTCTTCTTGGCTTGCTTGAGTCATACCTATCCCTGGATTGATTGATCACTGCAGCTGACCACTTGGTGCTCTAATGAGCCAGGCCTGCGTTATGGGCTCTAGAAATTTGGATGTGACTCCCATCCTGCAAGTACCCATGAACTGAGAGTGAAGAAGGCGCATGCAGCAGAGGAACATCATGGAAACTTCACCAGAAGAAAGGTGGATAAATGTTTGACAGCCTAAAAACATTCATGTTCACATAATTTAATAACAACAACCATTATAATCTTTATGCTGCTGAAACACTGCCTCTGTAATGTATATTTGCCACTATACACTGGTGACATTATAAGTTAACTTGCACACATTCCCATTGAATAATAAATTTTATAAGGAATGTGTTTTTCTACATAAATATATCTTGTGTTCAATGTGAGTTATATTTACATCTTAGAAAAGAAGCCCTCTGTGTAACTGGAATCAGCAATTTTAATTCTCTCAGTATGCAGGTAGAATAAGGACTGTATATTTTGAAGACTTATATAATACATTAATTTCTATAATAAATGGAAATAAAGATAAAAAGAATAGCCACTCTAGGATTAATAGTGAATCACATAATGAGAAAGTTAGCACACTGCACCTAAACACTAGAAACATATATTTTTTAAGAAGTCAACGCCTTTCCTGCCACAAAAACAAGTTATGGCTACGCTAATCTTAAAAAAGCAGCAAGAAAGGTGCTCATATTCTTAAATATAAGGAGTGTTACAACCTAAAATTGATTCTTATTAATAAATTTTCAATGATATTCTTACATCCTAGTTTAGAAATAATGTTCTTTTCGTTTTTCAAATAAATGTTGATGTTTGGTCTCAGCTCCAGAAGGGATTTACCAGTAAAATATAGTATTTTATTTTTTAATCATTATGTGCTAGCTACCCTAGCATTAGGTAAAAAAGTGAACCTGAGATAAATACAGTAAACTTGGTTTTTACATTTCTCACTGTCCACTATTATTTATCAAGACAAAGGGCACTGAAAATGTGGTGCAATTTAAAATATACAATAGTAGGTGTGTACAAAGTATTGAGTGAATATATATGAGGAAGTAAATTATTTTATATTTGGGTAGGTAGAAGAAACAATATGGAGAAGCAACATTTAAAGAATTTTTTGATAATACAAATGGAAATATGTGAAGTGAAGACAGGCAGAGAGCTTTGTGTGATGGAGGGACATTGTGAAAGACTGCGTGGAGTTATGGAGGGATAGGCATTTCAGTAGGCTGATTTATTTAGTGTCCATAGTATATGAAGGACTCACATGAAATTTCTGGAAAGGGAAGCTGGTGCTGCCATTGATATATAACTGTCTAAAACGCTTGGATTTTATGCTGTAGACCCATGATCCTGAAATATTTTGGCCTCAGGAACTCTTTACATTCTTAAAAAAAATCTGACTGCAAAAAACTTTAGTTTAGTTGGATAATTTAGGTAGATAGTCTCCATAGTAGAAATTAAAATTGTGAAAATGTTAAAATATGTATTTAATATTATGTAACTGAGTCTTGCAGATCTTCCATGTATAGACAGATTTCAATTGAGAGCAAAAAATGACATTCATTAATGATCTTTTCTGTAAAGCCTTTAAGTGTTTAGAAGCCATGGAAGATACAAGCTTCCAAAACTCGAATTTTCACTTAAAAGCATGTATTTTAACATTGATATCAGATACTGTCATTGTTTTCTTGGAGAGACTATCTTTGTTCATTTTTGAGAAAATGGCTGCCAAATCCCCAAGTCTGCATAGTTTAGCTGTCTGTTGTTCTTTTAAATAAAAATGGTGTTGAATGAAAATGCAAGTAGTTCAGCTCAGACTCCCAAAAAACACTCATGCGTTTTCCTCAAGAAACCTGTTATGTGGTATGCAGCAGCAGGTCTTTATGTTTATTTCTGTTTTTTTTCACACAGTCTAATGAGAAGAGATACTGTTCAAAGTCAAGTTTTAATGCTATTAATATTTTGTACTGCTTTATCAAGGGCATTCTTAAATGAATCTATGCCACCGTCACTTTAAAAAAACAAATAAATCAGAGAGTGTGGCAGTGAAAAATATAGTGATTCCTAGAACACAATGATACCAATGTCTTGATTCATGCCAAGGTACATGCAATTTTACCCTCTGTTACTTTTACGACAGTAGTGCGAAGGTCAGCACAATGAAAGGGGATGACAATTTTTAATATTATCAAGACATTTTTAACCTAACAGATGCCCTGTGTCTTAGGGCTCCCCATGTCTTTGGAGCCTGCCTTGAGACCTGCTGTCATAGGTATTGAGAAATAAAAGGAAATTCAAAGTTGACATTTTAAAATTCCAAATATCTTCAAGGAATGGTGTATAGATAGGCTTTAAAATTCTTGCTGAATATGATAACTTGACCATGTTTGTGTTCCAGAAATTTAGCTGATTTCATAAAGAATAGAGAGGGTTGGAGAGGCAAGTTCCAGAATTTTCAGCAGGACATTATTCAATAGCCCAGCTAGGAAGCAAGAGGGGACTGAAATGGGTAACAATGATGATGGGGAAAAAAAAGCAAGGCGTATGATGATTTTAGGAGTTAATGAAGATTGATAACTGATTTTATTAAGGGATTAAGCCAAAATGCAATGCTCATTAATGCTTCCGATATCACATTGGGTTGATCAAGTTAGTAATGAGGCTATTACTTGAGATGGAGCTGGCTGACCAAATGTGTATTCAGATGCATTCAAGACAATATATCACCATGCATTTTATATGCTTTTTAAATATGTTAGTATTACTGTACTTATAAAAATAATAATTAAAAATGAAATATGCTTGGAAAAGTAAAGTGTGCTATAGACACTGACTCATATCAGCGATACAAGTGAACTCATGGGAAGCTATGAGAATACTGCTCTAGTTGTGTATTTGATAGAGCCAGGACCTGAAGCCTGCATCTGTGTTCAGTATCCAACACAGGGTTTGATATACTCACAGAGTCAGTGATTAAAAATGAATGGATGAACCAATCAATGAATCAATGAAAATCATTAAGGGGAAGCCAAGAACAAAAATCTAGGGACAATAACATTCTGGGGATGGCAGAGCAAGTATATGACATATGGCAATAGTACTAACCCAGGGATTGACTGAATAATTTGAAAGTCTCTTAAAAACTTGATCCTGAGAAATAATGACTAATTTAATACATAATAAAGGCAGCATTACAAATGAGTGAAGGGATACTTTATATGCTAATGTTCAGACAGTTAACTAGAATTTAAAATATTTAGTCACACACAAGATAAAAAATAAATAGCAGAGTATTACTATTAACATCAAACTACCAGGAAACATTTATGTATAGCTAAATGAGGAGATTCTAAGCATGAAACCAATGGAAAAAGCGCATAGGAAAATGACGATACATTTTACAAAATTAAAATATGCAGATGTTAGCAACAAAAAAGAGAAAACATCTGTTTTCTTAATCTAGATATAAGATATAATAAAATATATGTCTATGTATAATTTTCTCCTTACCTACTGCTACCTTTAGGCTCAGCACCCTACAAAGAGTAAAAGAACTAAGAATGTGCTATAAGAAAAATATTATTCCTAGTTGGCACAATGCAAAGTACCATTTATTTATTGTATGTTTAATCAAAGTCATATTCTGTGCTAAACTCTTCACATTAATTTCTCATTAAATATTGCTTTGCAGATATTAAAAACATAAAGAGATATTTTCCTAGTAAGATTCAGAATGAAACCCTTGTTAATGAAAATATTTGAATGAAAGATTTTTCCCGTCAAGTTGAAAATTTTTGAAAATAGACACTACTCAATGTAAATGGGGTGAAAAATATTCTAGGGGCCAGCCAGCCGAGTGGCTCAGTTGGTTAAGAGCTTGCTCAAGAGTTTGAGCTCTGAGTAACAGTGGTTTGATTCCTGGTCCAAGCTGAGCTGCTGCTGAGCTGCCGACAGGTGGCAGCATGGCTCAGTTTAAAACAAAACAAAAAAACAAATATTCTAATTCACTTCTATTATGAATGTAAATTAGTGTACTTTTTCTTTATTTTTAATTATTTTTGTTTTGTCTAAATAAGTAATGACTATTAATAATTATAATAATATAAATGACTGATCAGAGACATAACAGGAGAATGGATAAAATTAGTTTTTAGGAAGAAAATTGAAAATGCATATTCAAAAAGCACATGTAGTCAGTCAACATTGTCAAATCCTTTGTGTGTGTGGAGAGGGTGGGATTCAATCCCCAAATAAGTGGTTATTAGTGACATTTTCAGGGCAATTTCCAGATTACCAGTTGTTTCAGTATATGCAGTAATAGAATAGAGTGTGAAGAAGAGAGAGGCAGGGGGAGGGGAGCATGTGGGGTGGGAAAGTGAGAGGGGAGAGGCAGATGGGGGTAGAAAGAAAGCCAGATATTGAGAGAGAGGGAATTAACACAAGCAATAAATAATGAACACCTTTCTCACTTAGATAATTTTCCTGACGGTCTCTTGCAATAGAAAATTGGAGGACATTTCTCTGTAATATTCAACCATCTCCCTGTCCATAACTTACCCCCCTTCAGTCATTAGCCATATTAATTTTCCTTCTGAGTAATTTTGGTATCATTATATTTGTGCCTAATTTCACATCAGTGTTCATAATTGAATGCTTAATATTTTTTTCTGAGTATGTATTTGTTAAAATAATGGGTGTGATGTGCCTAATGAATGATAATTGAAGAAATGATAATATTTGTCCAACAGACATAAAAGTATATAATTTGAGTGCCTCAAATGCATTCCTTGTAATATAGTAAACTGTAATGTGACCAGATACCTCTGTCCAGTGGTGTTGAATTTTCACAGTCTTCCAATTTTTCCTCATCTTTCCTCTACTATTTTTACCTTCTTCCCTTACTAACTTTACAATGGGAAAGTCATAAACCTAACATATTTGTTAGTAGTAAGGACATTAACAGGGAAGTGATTCTATAAAGGGATAATAAAATAACTATAGTTCTAGCAATTCATCAAGTAAAATAAGAAAGTTTTCTACAGGTAATTAAGAATGATCAGCTGGATTCTTCCATCTGTTCTGGGAGCATGAATTCCCCTGCTCTCCAGGAAATGGTTGTTTTGCTTTTACCCCTCAAGGAGCCTGCATTTTATTCAATGAAAGGCACAGTTAACAGTGTAATTTGGGAAGCTCTGATAAGTTTCGTCTATTCATCTTCAGTCACTCTTATTCTGTTCAGAAGTAATTAAGTGACTGCTTGTATCGGCACTTAATTATCTTGTGTAATGAATAGATACACAATAATAGTTTGTCACAAAATGGACATATGTCCAGTTTTCTCATTTTTAATATCACAAAACTATTATAAGTCATCATCGTATTTCTCCTACTGAACTGTCCAATTTATCCCTTACAGTCTCATATCTAGATGATAACAGGTGAAAATCTCTGTAAACATCGGTTTTTCAATGAGTGCTTAAACACCAAAAGTGCAATCTATGAAAAAAAATGATAAATTGGACTTCATTAATTGTGACAAATATACCATCCTACCGTAACACATTAATAATAGGGGAAATTGAGTGTGAGGTATATGGGAACTCTCTATTTCACATTTTCCTGTAAATCTAAAAGTATTCTAAAATAAAACATTTATTTTAAAGAAAGTCCGAGCAATATTTTAAGATGTAAAACAGTTTGATGTCATTCTTTATTGAAAGCGTTCCTGGCACTATGTTTAAAATGGAACGTCCCTTAATATGATTTGGGAGATCCTCTAATAATGTTTGAAACACCCCCACTGATAGAGTCCTGATCTCTCTCTCCAGCCTCTGCTGAACCAACTCACTGACTCTGTGTACACTGTGACACTGCTTCCTTTTTCTTCAGTCCCTCACTTTCTAGCTGATTCCTTCGCTGGGATGTAAGTGGAAGTGATATATGACATTTCTAGGCCTAGCCAATAGTGCTTCCCAGTGCTTCTTCGCTCCATTTCTGCCTTCTGGCTGAATGGAATGAAAATGGCAATGACGATATTGCAAACCATCAGTTGAAGATGGTAGTGTCTTCATCCGCTGAGTGCCTGAATAACTGTGTGAAGGAGAGCTTTGAATGACCTGAAGTGTTACTTTGGCAAGAACAGTTTCTTGTACTCTTACGTCAATAAATGTTGGGATTCTATTTGTTATTGTAGTTTAGGCTCCCAGAACTCACAGCAAATTGTAGTGGAAGATTTAATGACATAATAAGTATGAAGTTCATGGAACAAACACTGGAACATGGTCAGCACTATATAATTCATAGCTCTTATTGTGATTTTTAAAAAGGGTACTTACATGATTTTACCTGGTAGAGTTTTCTGTATTGCACTTGCATTTATCTGCTAAGTCTAAAGGTTAAAACCTGATATATTTATATTTTAGACTTGGCTGCAAAGCCTGTATCTGACGTACCTTCTAATTTTCTACAATATCTATTCTTCATGCCTTTTATGTAGTAAGGTGCTTAACACATGCATGGAGCTAAGATATTGTCCATTGATGTTATCAAAATTGGAATGTGTCTCCAGTTATATGTACATTATTTACAACAATTATTTTCTTGAACATGACCCCATTTATTTATGCATGGTTTAAAATCACACTATTCATAAATTGTGAACATTTATATGATTTTAAGGTATTTTTCCTGTATATTTGTGGACTCTCCAAAGTTTGGAGAGCAGAATGGGACACTGTATTTGTTCAGGCATCAGGTTTTCCAAATTTATGAAACTGATACATTGATTCTTAAACAGGATAGGCATAGAGTTAAAGATGAAGCTATCCATCTGTGAGTTGACATCAAATGAGGCTTTAAAAATGTCCCCACAGAATTAGGAAATAGTATATAGCTATGCTATATCTAGAGTAGAAACAGTTCTTTATGTTGTAAGTTAATGCCCATGCCAATATGGGTTGTTTAAGTCTTTCCCTAAACATCCGTCAGTTGTCATGGGCACCAGCCCATAGAGAGGAAATAGAGGAAAAGCTGCCATAGTAATGTGGTTGGCAAAGCATCAGTAGCAAATCAATGCTTCTTCAAGAATAATCTTGATTAGATTTTTCTTAAGACTCCATCCTGGTGGAAGAGGGCTGATAAAACATCATTATGTTTGAGCAATACAGACATTTAGCTCAGGTTTTCTACTTGCATGACTTATGGAAAATGGTTTGCAAAGCAATCTAATAATATGGAAATGGAGCTATTTCTTTAATAGCAATAGTTAAGTCCCATATTTTAACCAAATCTAGTAGAAAGTTTAAATACTAACAATAGGCTAGTGACATACTTTTTATTCTATCAAGAGCCTGAAAAGTTATAATTTTTAAAATAAGTTTACTATACTTCCATTTTTTTACTCAGTTTTATTGTAAATATTTTAATTAAAAACATAATTCTAAAATATGCTCTTTAAATCAGCCACTTAACTTTCTTATTCTGGATAGATCAAAATAAGGAAAATTAGGACTATATTAATATTATTCAATAAATGGATATCTCTTAATAATGTAAACTCTTTTTGTTAAACTTTGTTTTAATTTAAAAATTTTTATTTTGTGATTTCTTAATTTTTTATGCTTTCAATCTACATATTTGTAGTCATATAGTCAATAAGTGAAACATACAGTTAACTTATGTGATTATGGCAAAAATATGTGGATTGTCACTAAAAAGTCAACTGAAGTTTGCTAATCCACAAATTGTTCACATATTTTCGATTTTAAAAATTATTATTACATGCAAGGCAAAATTAGTAAAGGTAATTGAAAATTAAAAACAAAAAAATGAAAATGAAAAATTCAGAAAATAGAAATCAGGAATCAGAATGGTGGTATGGGAAGTAAGCAATGTAGGGACAATGACACAAACCTTTCAGGGTTGTTAATCTGCAAATCACTTAAAGCATCACCATTATTATCATCACTATCAGCAGTAGCACCACCGCCACCACCACCACCATCACCACCATCAACATTAACTATTTTATAAAAGGTCAGAGAATATTTCGGACAGAAATGTTACATGAACTTGGGGAAAGGTATATTTGAAATAATTTTTAGCTTATTAATGATAGGCCCTCACTTTGAGTAAATATTTTCCAAAATCTGAATGTAACAATTAACTTCCCTCTTAACTGAGGTATGAGAATAAACCCAAGAATATGAACTTGGTGTTGAGATGAAAGAATATGTTAAACATTAGAATCTTTATTACACATGTAATTGAGAATACATAAAAGAAAATGATCAAACCAAGGGAAAAGTGAGGTTTAAGGGAGGTTGCTGCATTCATGAAAAAGGATGGTATTTTTGAAGCAGAAAGACATGGAAGATAGTGCAGAATTCCTGCTATTTTAGAGTGTAATGCAGTTAAAATTTATTTGCCTTTAGTTGGCTCTACTCTTAGTTATACAGTTCTGCCATGTAAAGAATGCATATTCTTACAGTAATGTCTAGTATGATATGGTATAATCACTTAAGGGTAGGCACAAACTCCTAAGATGGATTATTAAAGAAGTTTGAACCTATTCATAAAATACATCTTATGGACATAAAATATTAAGGGCTTTCTTTCTTTTTTTTTTTTTTTGCAACCATTGTGGACCTGGTGAAGCCTGACACACTGCCTCTGAAACTGTGCAATGAGGAAGACATCAATGATGGGTGTGGGGGTGAGGGTGTGTGGGGGGGTTTCCTTGGCTCATATAACTCAAGGGACTATTATATTTTAGGACTTATTAAATGTACGAGAGGAGGAAGAAATATGCATTCAAACGTGCATAATCTTTTCCATCCCAGAATCATTAAATATTACTCTATTTTTGTGAACTTTTGCGAAACACCTCTAAGGTACATTGTATCTTTAGTGATATTATTTATTTGATTTTAGACCTGTGAGTAAGATGCAGAACTATATCTTTAATGGGTAAGCTGTGGGTTTGAAGGTAGTAAAATCAAACTGCCCTATTACAGGAGAGGCAGGTGGACAATTTCTTCTATGGGTAAAGTCAGATGGCCCATTGGAAAGAATTCTTGAAAAATTTTATGGAGTTTAGATTTTTCTGCATGATATTCATGAATCTGACTACTTTGTTATAAATGACCATATATTCTAAACCAAAAATCTTGAACAGAAAGTTTTTACCTTTAAAGAATGGGTGATGCAAACAATATATATATATATATATATATATATATATATATATATATATATATATATATATATATATACACTCACTCTACCTTTTAATTTAATCTCAAGATATAATTTAACTTTTTCATGAATGCCAATGTCTGTGAGATCTCTGAACCTAAATGGGTCTTCTTAATATTATCACTGTTCTTTAGGTTTAGCAGAAATTTAAGAACTATCACATTTCCTAAAGTTGATTTATAAAAAGAGATCAAACAAGAGGAGAATTGGTAATGTTATGTCAGCACTGAGACATTATTACTTCACCTGCAGGGAGATAATTAAATGCTTTAAACTGTTGAATTTCAAACTGGAAGTTACTAGTGTTATCTTGTGAAAAATTAACTGCATATTCTCTGGCTAGAATTTTGATGAAAATAGATCCATAAGTGATAATTAACCCTCTCCATATGCGTGGGTGTGGCTTTTGCATAGAGAAGTGTGTGTGTGTGTGTGTGTGTGTGTGTGTGCGCACGCTCTGTGCATGTGTGCATGCAGATGTCTAAAAGACAAGAAAATGACTAATGGCTTGGCTTTAAGAGATTCAAGAAGTGATCTAAGCATGCAGCCAGATTCTAGAAAACAGTATAGGATCTACACTTTAATTTTAAAACAGCTAATCAAATTTTGGTTGTCTTAATCTGTAGTGTTGGTTACTTTTATTGTGGTACATTTTCCAAGGAATCGAAAGGCATATGTATTATTTTTATTAAATAATGAATATGTTTTATTCAAACAAGGTCATGTTCTTCTATATCTGTTATGCCAAGATGTTTATTGCGTATTCAATAATAAAATACAGAATTTTCTACATTGTTCTAATTTCATATCCAAATCTATGTCTTGGTTTTAACACATTGCGGACGGGTGACGCAGATCAGTGTCTATATATTTAAATGCCCCATCTTCAATGTGTTAACATGGCATAAAATAAAGTGAACTTTTTTTTAAATTAAAATAATATTGTACAAAAAGTACTTTAAAGGGATTTATTTGCACATTTAAGCTTATAAATAATAATTCTCTAATTGTAATTGAGCCTTATAGAAAGATATTATGTCTCATCATGTAAATCTTAACTCTTAAAAAAGGTACATGTACTCAGAATTCTAAAATAAATATTATATTATAGAAAACTGATAGGAAGAGATTAAGGATAAGTGGAAGAATATAAAATTAAAAGTGCAGAATCTTTTTTCATTAACTAGCTGTGTGGCTACAGATACCAGATATTTAGTACATTCCTGAGATTCATAACTGTAAGACTCCTTTGTAAAGCAAGAGTGATGTTAAATCACCCCAAGTGACTTTTAATAGTCATGGTGAACATGTGGAAATCAATAGTGATATATGTCACATTGACAGAATGAAGGACAAAAACCACAAGATCATCTCAAGTGATGCAGAAAAGGCATTTGACAAAATTCTACACCCTTTCATGATAAAAAAAATAAAACACACAACAAAATCGAAATAGAAGATTACCTAAGCATAATAAAAGCCATACAATGAAAAAGCCACAGCTAACATCTGTGACTTCAACTGTGAAAACCTAAAAGCTTTTCCTCTAAGATCAGGAGCAAGGCAAGGATGCCCATTCTCACCACTTCTGTTCACTGTAATACTGGAAGTCCTAGCCAGAACAATTAGGTAAGAAAAATAAATATGAAGCATTCAGATTAAAAAGGAAAAGATAGAATTATATCAGTTCACAGATGACATGATCTTTTGTGTAGAAATCCCCAAAAATTCTACAACAAACCTGTTTTATTAGAATAAACTAATCCAGCAAGGTTGTAGGATACAAAATCAACACACACATCAGCTGCATTTCTACATATTTATAATGAATAATCATAAAAGAAAATTAATATAACAATCCCATTTACAACAGCAGAAAAAAAGAATAGAATAATTAGAAATAAACTTAACCAAGGAAGCGCAAGGTTTGTACACTGAAAACTATAAAACATTGTTGAAAGATATTAAGATATAAGTAAATGTAAACCCATTTTATGTTCATGGATTGCAAGACAATATTGTTAAAATGTCCACACTACCCAACACAATCTAGATTCACTGAACTCGCTGTCAAAATCCCAGGACACTGTTTGCAGAAATAGAAAAGAACCATCCTAAAATTCAGAACGAATCACAGGGACCCTGGATAGCCAAAATAAATTTGAGAAAGAACAACAAAGATGAAGGCCTTGTGTTTCCTGACTTTAAAACATATTACAAAGTTACAGAAATCAAAACAGTATGGAACTCACATAAAGAAGACATATAGACCAATTGGTCAGAATAGAGAGCCCAGAAATATACCCTCACATATATAGTCAAGTTATTTTCATCAATGTTGCCAAGAATACACAATGGGGAAATCATAGTCTCTTCAACACAGTGTGTTGGGAAGACTGGATATCAACATAGAAAAGAATGAGGTTGGACCTTACTTTATACCACATAAAATGTTAACTCAAATTGTTTTAAAGACTTGAACATAAGACATGAAACTATAAAACTCCTAAATAAAACAGAGAAAAAGCTTGTTGATATTGAATTTGGCAATTATTATTATTATTTTTAATTGGGGAATTGGGGGATGGGAACAAACAAGTTGCTGTCCTTTTTTTGTTCTTCAGTCTAGTTGTGGAGGATGTTGCTTCACTGGCCCAAGTTGGAACCATCATTGAGCTCTTCCCAGGTGAGGCAGATCAGTAGCCGGCTTCTGGATGGCCGCTCACGCTGGCTGCTGGCCGCTCACGCTGACTGCTGGCTACACACGGTAGCTTATGGCAACCCATTGCAGCAGGGGCTGCAGCCTGTGCCCTCCTCGGCAACTCACGGCAGCCCAGCTCCAGGTTGAGCCTTTGTTCAGCATCTTAGCTGTAGAGGGCAGTGTCACTGGCCCTCATATGCGGGATCTGAACCGGGGCCCTCTGACATCCCAAGCCAGCTCTTAACCATCGCGCCACTCGGCCGCCCCTTGGCAATTATTTTTTAGAGGGCACCTCACCCAAAGCATAGATGACAAAAGAAAACCAGAGAAATGGGACTCATTATGGACTGAATGTTGGTGTCCCCCAAAACTCATGTGTTGAAATACTAACCCCCAATGTGATCTTATTAGAACATGGAGTCTTTGGAGGTAATTAGGTCATGAAGGTGGAGCTCTTATGAATAGGATTAGTGCTCTAAGTGGAACCACGAGAGCTCTCATGCTGTGTCCACCAAGTGAGAATTCAAAAAAAAAATACACACACAAAAAAAACAGTCTGCAGTCTGGAAGAATGTGATTATGCTGGCACCTTAATTATGAATTTCCAGTCTCCCAAACTGTAAGAAATAAAATTCTATTACGTATAAGCCACCCAATCTATGATATTTTGTTATAACAACCAAAATTGACTAAAATCAGATTACATCAAACAAAAAATTCTGTGACAGCGGAAACAATCAGCAGAGTGAAAAGGCAACCTACAGAATGGGAGAAATTTTTTTCCAGCCCTTATCTGATAAAAGATAAATTTAAATTTGGTAAAGGATTAATATATAGAACATAGAATTCCTACAACTCAACAACAAGAATAAAATAACCCAATTATAAATCGGGCAAAGGATTTGAATAGCCATTTCTTCAAAGAAGATATTAAAATGGCCAAAAGCATAGGAAAAGATGCTCACCATCATCCAAGATCAGGAAAATGCAAACAAATGACAATGATATGTCACTCACACCTCTTAAGATGGCTACTATTAAACTACATTAAATAACGTGTTGGTGAGGCTGTGGATAAATTGTAACCCTTGTGTCCTGTTGGAAGAAACATAAAATGGTGCAGCAGAATGAAAAACAGTATGGAGGGTCCTCAAAAAATTAAGCATAGAACTACCACATGACCCAGCAATCCCACTTCTGGGTATATATCCAAAATAATTGAAAAACAAGATCCTGAAGAAAAATTTGTTCCCCCATGTTTAATGCAACATTATTCCCAATTGCCAAAAGGTGGAAGGAACGTAAATGTCCATTGACAAATAAATGGATAAAGAAATGCAGTATATACATAATGAGCTATCATTTAGCTTTTAAAAAGAAGGACATTCTGTCACATGCCGCAACATGGATGAACCTTGAGGACATTATGCTAAGTAAAACAAGCCAGTCACAGAAAGACAGATACTGCATGATTCCACTTATTTGAGCTATCTTAAGTAGTAAACACTTAGGAACAGTAAGTAGAATGGTGGTTGTCAGGGGGCGTGGGGAGGGGTACAAGGGGCATTCAATGGGCACAGAGTTTGTTTTACAAGATAAAAAGTACTAGAGATAAAAAACAATGATCATATAATTTACACTACTGTACTACACACTTAAAATTGTTAAGGTGTTAAGTTGTTGTTTTTTTGTTACAATTAAAAAAAAAGTTATGATGGGCATGTTGTGGTATCTCTCTGACAGTAACAGAGAAATGAAATCTCTCCTTTAACTTCTTATTGGATTTTAAAATAATGGCAATAATAATAATACTAATACAAAAATGTTGAAAAAGTCCATTTGTAGAATATGGATTAAGTGAAATCACAGCTTTATTTTGTGAAAATAAATATATTTTAAGAATAATTTTTTAGAGGACATGATGGATAAATATAAAATTTGTTATAAATTTAAAATATATTGGAAAATACACTTTACATGGGGTTGGATGTGAAATATGAATGATAATACAGCAAATTCTTAGCAGATCCAAGCTCTTAGGAAAAAGAATATGTATCATTATTTAGTTCATTGGTTTGTTTGTTTTGTGCCTTAAGTCTTAGCATCTTTGAATAATAATATAAAGCAAACAATTACTACTAACTGCATATGTGTATTTTTGTTTATATAATTAAAATTAAGATAGGAAGACTGATTTACTTACATATAGTTGAAACTATGTAAGTTCAGAGAAAAATATCATTATTAAAATATTAAAAATATTCTACTCTAGTATAAGTCTGAAAATTTTGGAACTACCAATAATATTACAAATTAAATTTAAAAAGTTTCCAGAACAACAGATTTGGGTGGGGAAAACATTTAATTCTATGAAGAAAATGTAAAATATGTGCAGTGTTACTGTTCCTAAATTATTGTCCACAGAATTTAACATGCATCTTTCTGAATAATTTTTATCTCTGCACACAATGCCACAGCTCTTAATTGTTTTAATCTAACATCATAATTATTTACTGAAATTATTAATTTCTTAATGGGAAATTATAACCAGTAAACAGATTTTCATTTCATATCTCTTATTAAACACAAACTCATTTAACTCTGCATTTTAATACATTGTAAACATCCTCCCAAGCTTTGTATTAATACAATTTTTACTTATAATGAATTGAAGTGCAGAGACACACAATTAAAACAGCCACCTTTTAAATACTCATATAATGTGCTTCTAATTGGTCTATTCCATTTAAGTATTACCAAATAGGTCCCTGGATACTTCAGAACAGTATGAATGCTTTAAATGTTTTTAAAATTTTATTTTATTGGTTATCCTGATCACTTAATCTGTTTTCTTATTTAGGCTTTTGTGCATTGGGTGCCAGAAATACTACTATTAATTATGAGAGTAATATTACAAACTACTGCTTCATAAAATTGGGTTAAACATAAAAAGAAAGCAGAGGGCAATGAAAGGTCTAAAATATCAGAATAGTGCTTTCATGATATTTACTCATCTGTTTTTGTCTTCGACCTCTTTTAAGAGCAGTATTAGGATTATAGAAAACTGATACTGAAGTAGAGAATTCCCACATCCTTGCTCCTCCCTGACACAGTCTCCCCATTGCTTACAGCTTGTATCAGTGCGGTATGCTTTTTATGATGAATAGAACAACATCGATACATTATGATTAACTAAAGTCTATAGTTTATATTAGGGTTTACTCTTTGTACTGTACATTCTATGTGTTTTCAGGAATGTATAATGGCACATATCCATGATTTCTGTATCATACAGAATAATTTCACTGCCCTAAAAATCTCCCATATTCAACCTAGCCATCCTTCCCACCCCTAGATCCCTGGCAACCGCTCATTTTTGTTCTGTCTCCATAGCTCTGCCTTTTTCAGATTGTTGTCTAACTGAATTCGTATAGGATGCAGCCTTTTAAGATTGGCTTTTTTCACTTAGTATGATTTTCAGGTTCTCTATGTCTTTGTGGGGCTCTATAGCCTATTTCTTTTTATTGCCGAATAATACCAAATTGTACGATGTACCCATTCACCTCTTATAAGCTGCTTGATTGTTTCCAAGTTTTGGTAATTCTAATAAAGATGCTATCAACCTTTGTATGCAGGTTTTCTGTGTGAACATAAGTTTTCAAATCAGTTGTATAAATACCTATGAGTGTGATTCCTGGACGGGGTAGTTTAGTTTTGCTAAGAAACTCCCAGACTATCTCCTCGTCTATGGAATGCTTTGCCTCTGATATCTTATTAATATGCATGGTCTCTGGATACTCTCCTTCACTCCTCATGCACTGCTCCTGGGAAGCTGCAAATACAGAAGTGACTTCACCTAATGCTAAGAGAGACTCATAAACAATCTGTAGTGAAAAGCCTTACCTGACACTTCACCACAAACTTTGCGTGTAATTACCAGTCATCCCTATTGTAGATTTCCTACCAGACTTTCCCCCTCCGTAATGGCGCTACTATTCTCCATTCAGAAACAAGACAGGAGCACAACTGCAAGCTGCCAGTAATTCTTATGCCTCCTTCTCCCGCATCTCCTTAATCTGATCACTAAATAAGACATGTGGATACCGCTTGTTAATTATCTATTTTACGTGCACATTTCTCTCTCACTTAATTACTCCAGTAACGTTTTAGGTAATGTGCATGCTTTGCTCAAAATTAGTTTATGGTTTTTCATTGTAGTCAAAATAAAAACATACTTCAGCATGCTCTGTATAGTCATATTTGATATATATTTTATAATCCCTATTTCCTAGCATTGCATCCAATACTCCAGAGACATTGATGAACACTTAACACTTCAAATGGACTCAAAATACTGGTTTTCACATCCTGTTTCCACAGCCTGGATTGACCTTGCCCTCTCTATATTTATTGAAAAGGTACCAAATGTCTTTATAATAATTTATGCAAACATTATTTCTTCTATAAAATCTACTGTCTCTCTTAAAACTCGTTTAGTATATACACTATTATTTTTTTAAAAACTTGTATCATTGTGCTAGAATTAATTACATGATGTGGTCAGTTCTCTTGACTCTACCGTGCTGTAAACACCTTGAGGACAGAGGGCTCCCCTTTCAGTTGTATAGATACCCAAGCAACCTAAACTATACCCAACAGGTAGCAAATGCTCACTGATTATCTGTTGACTGAATGACAGTAAATTATATAATGGCTGAGGGGCCTTAATGAGTTGATTTAATCAGTGCCACAAAGGGAGTTCAGCTTCAGGGAAGGTTAGCTCATTGTATTCTTATCTTGTGAAGATAAATAAAGAAAAATGCATGCAATTAGAAAAAAAATACTTTGAAGGATTTTGCCCTTTTCTTGTTTGAAAGGGCAAAGATGATATGTGCTTCTATTTCATACAACTTGTGAAGGAGAAAATATTTCTTTCATGGACAGAGAAAAATGTGACTGTTTTGTAAAAAATAAAAACTCAAAAAAAGTGAAGAAAAAAAACCCCGATTGTTGCTTTGTGAAGTAATAGGAATAGAAACAAGGGAATTTAAGTCAAAATAATTAAATATTTAATATAATGTTTCAAAATAATTTTACAATCTCATTGATAGCTCAAATTAGAGATATTTTTCAGTAAGTGATACTTTATCCCTGAACATATAAAATATTAAATATTAAAAGGCAACACAGAGTGTGAATTTTTTCAGTTGAGTTTAGGTTTGTTTTTGTTTTTGTACAAACTTTGCAACTTATTTAAATTCTTTCAGCTAGGCTAGAAGCACAGCATGGAAAATGAAAAATTAGCAAGCTCAGACAGATATTTTGCTTATATATGGATTGGGATTCTGTTTAAACTTTGCTAAATCTATCTTTTACTGCAGTATGTTTTGAAAAATTAATTATCAATGTGCTAATAAACAAAAAGGATGTTGCCCTTGCAGAAGTAAGAGACATATAACGGGGAATAAAAGTACAATTTTATATGTTAGGTCTCGAATGAAAATTGATCTGCACATATCACTACGTTCTACTATCCTTGGAAAAAAACATGTGGCTTTTATCTAGTGAGCTTAAGAAGACACTCGTGTTTTAAATGGTATAAGGAAGTGAAACGCAAATGGCCCAACAGAGCTGACATCAGTTACACCTCCCTGACATGTCCTTGTAAAAATGCTTGAACATGTTTTAAATTAGACTGACAATGGAATGTTCTAATGCCCTTGGAAAAGTTGGTCGTTTACACAAAATTTAGCTCAATTTCTAAAGTAAGTTAACAAATTTCCTCCGGTTACTTTTGGTAATGTACATTTGCATACACACATAACAAAGAATTCCACCTATATGATACCCTTTTAAGTGCTGGTGCTCAATTGTAGCTGTCTGTTCTAGAGAATGGCATACATTTTCTCTAAAGGGTCAAACTATAAATATTTTAGACTTTGTGGGTCATTGGGTCTCTGTCACAATCACACCTCTGCTGGTGAATCATGAAAGCAGCCATAAACAATTCATAACAATAGGGTGTGACTCTGTGTCAAACAAATATTATTCACAAGAACAGGTGGTGGGCAGGGTTTGGCCACCTGGTTACAGTTTGCTGATCCTTGGGATACATTGCCACATGTCCCCTGGTGTGGGGACCAAAATCATCCCCCAAGAGCAGGTGAGAACTACTCTTCCAGAGACCAGGGCCACTGCAGTTGTGGGCGCCTGTTGTATTATTCTCTGTGTATTTAAAACAGTCTACATTTTAAAGTGTTTCAGTGTTTTTTGACTAAAAGAGCACAGAGTTTAGTGGAGTAGAAAACTCAGAAAATAAGACCATGCGTGCAAGAGTTCTGTAATTACTATTCATCACTTCAGTGCAGAATTTGGCATTGTACCTGACATATAGTGAACTATCAGCAGACATTTGGTGAATAAGTAAATAAAGAAAAGTTTATAAAATAACTACAATAAAGGATATAGAGCTATGTGGAGGTTATTAAATTTCATCTGTTTCCTTTAAACACACTTTCCTATACTCTTGGATTCTGAAAACAACATTTTCCTTGGCAAGATAGTTCCCTATTAAGGCTCTGACAACAGAGGGTGATAGGGATTAGAAGGCTGAAGGAGAAAGTAGGGGTTTCCACCATTTTGGTTTAGTTGTCTGTTACCTGGACTTGTCAGCATCACCTTAGCAGAGTTTTACCCTGACTGGGCACTTTGTTCCGTTAGTAGCAACCTCCAAAACACTTAAGAAACCAGACCCGCAGAACCCAATGTAGAGGCACCTTCTCCTCAGACATCTGGCTTTCAGCTCAGGCCTGTTCTCTAAGTTATGTAAGATTTAAAACTTCCAACCCCTTTCGTTCCTCCAGCCCTAGGTATGTACCTGCTTCCTGGTGTAGCCCACCTAAGAAAATACCTTCAGGTATCTTTTTTGTCTTTTCAGTTCTTCCATATGTAGTTAACAACTCTTTATATTAAATTACCTTTGCTAAAGTAACTGCTGTGGTTTCTATGCCCAGACTGAACTCTGAATGCAACAAGCTTAGTGAATACAGAAACGTGGATGTTGTCCATTCCATTGGCAGTACAGTGGAGATAGGAGGGTCAACATGATTTCATTAAAGATGATATTTGATTGGTTCCTGAAACATTTATCGGTGTTTGGCAGATTAACAATGTTAGCAGTAAGGGCATTTGAGGACAAGAGAGAGAATGAGGCTCCTGAGCAAAAGCATGGAGCTATGAAAGAGCAGGCAGATGTAGGGACTATGATAACGTTTTGCTAGGTGGGTGGGATAGCAGGGCTAGGGTGACAGAACATTAGATATTCCAGAACATCAATCATTCAATCAATCACTGTGCTAGTTTTATGGGGTAAATAAAATAGAACGTGTCCCTAACGGTGTGGCATTTTCAGCCTGGTTGAAAGATTGACGTTAAATAATTAATTTTATGAATAAATATATAACTTGAAACCCCCCAAAGAAAAAGGAATGGGAATTCAGAAAGCTAGGATGAAGAATTAATAAGGAAACTGATTTAAACTGAGGTGTGGCAAGGAGTTTTTTTCTGATGCGGTGACATTTAAGCTAAGGCCCAAATAAGAAAGATGATTTGGCCAGAGTTAGTAAAGAAGGTATGGGTGTCAGTTTGGACTTTAACCCTCAGCTTGGTTGAAGGATTTAAGTACAGAAGTTGCATGGTCAGCGTTGTGTTTTAAAAAGGTTATTTTGGTAGCGTGAAGGATAGATTGAAAGAGAATAGCTTGTGCTCTGCAGAAACTGTATTGCAGACAAGTGATGTTGAGAGGTACGTGGACTTTAGCAACATGGGTGGAAAGGATGGAAAGTCCATGAGTGCAGTTCTGGAGATAGTGAAACAGCATTTGTAAGAATGCAGGAGGTGTGGGCGGGGGATACAGGAGTCCGCTCTCAGAGCCAGCTTTCTGAAGTTGGTGCTGATGTGTGTTAGATAGTTAATGCTGTTCAGCAAGATTAGGAGTACAGGGTGATAAAAGATAACACGTTTATTTTCAGACTTGGGCATATGTCTATTAGATGAAGATGGTCATTTATTTATGTTCTTCGCCTCTCTCCTCTCTAATGTTCTGCCACATTGATCTGAGTTGATGAGAGAAGTATTTTAAAATCTCTGGATGTGGTGATGGATTTTCCTAAGTTCCTTTGGGTGTGATAATAGTACTTTTAAAAAAACATTTTAAAAACTTTCCTTGTTTTTAGCTGCATAAGAGTTTAGAATCATTGCATTCAGTTAATCCAACATTCTTTGACAAGCTGACCCCGATGTTTGCACCTTCCCTCACAGGTCCTCTCTGTTTCTCCACTTAAGCCGCACTGTCCTGTGTTGTCCTGGGAAGATGCCTCGCTTCTGCCTCGGACCCTGCAGGTGCTTGCTTTCCCTTCTGCCTGCGCGATCTGTACTGCCCATGGCGTTCTTGAAGTGTCTTGTGAAGGGTCAACATGTTACATAAATCTCCTCTGGGAACTTTATAAAAAATAGTACTTCACTGTATCAAAATCCATCCACTCACCATGGTTTATTTTATTTCTAGCTGTTATCAATGAATTATTTGTTTATTGTTTGTTGATCCCCTCTAGAGTGTGAGTTCCATGACAACCAGAACTTGGTTTAGTCTCTGTGGTATCCCTGGTGACTAGCATATTGTAGGCATTTAATAAATATTTATTGAAGAATGAATCTGAATTAAATATGTTAACACTACACAATAGCTTTAAGTCTATTGATAGCTTTTGTTTATAAAGTATGTTGTATCATATTCATGTAGCCCAGTGGTTCTCAACTGGGAGTGAATTTGTAAGCCAGGGGTCATTTTAAAATGTTTGGAGACATTATGGTTGTCATACGTGGGGGTGGCAGTTCTACTGGTATCTAGTGCTTAGAGGCCTGGAATGTTGCTAAGCAACCGACAAGGACAGCCCCTCATAAGAAAGAATAATTCAGCCCTGAATATCAACAGTGCCACTCTTGAGAAAAACTGATGTAGCCATACCACCTCATTTGATTAGAACTTTCTTGTTGTATCATTTTATATTATTTTACTTTCAACCCTTTTGTGAGCTTATGATTTAAATATATACTTCATGAAAAATGGCCTAGGTTTATATTTTTATATTCTAACTGAGTAGTTAGTCTGTTTACATTCATAACCATGATGCTTGTCATATTTGGAATACTTTTTATATATGCTGTTTGTTCCTCTGTCATTTTCTTTTTTCATGCATTCTTTTTTTATGGATAAGGGAATGTTTCTAGCGTTAAACAACAACAACAAAAAAACCTTTCATCAAAGTATAATGTACAGACAAACATGCTCGTAAGTGTACAACTCAATGAATTTTCACAAGTTGAATGTACCCAGATTAAGAAATTAAGAAACTGGGTGTCACCATCACCCCAGACACTCCCTCATGCTTCATTCAGCCTCCACCCACTCAAGAGGAACCACTGTTCAGATTTCTAGCAGCATAGATACTATTTGGTGTTTCTTGTACTTTAAACAGATTTATAGAATATGTATTCTTTTTGCTGATTTTGTATTTAGTATTGTGAGTATAAGAATCATACTTATTTTTCTATGTGGTTGTAGACTATTCTTGTTGCTTTATTGTGTTTTATTTGTGAATATACCACAGTTGACTTATGTATTCTATGGTTGATAGGTGTTTGAGTAATTAATAGTTTGGGACAATTTGAATAGTACGACTATGTATACTTATACATATTTTTTGGTAAACCAATGTCCACATTTCATTTGAGGATTTGCCTTCAGGCGAATTCATCAAATACTTTTCCAAATTGGTTGTCCAAATGTATACTGTGACAAAAAGTGTAAAGGATTCTGGCTACTCCACATCTTTACAAAAATTGATATTTTTCAGCTTTTTCATTTAGGAATTCCTCTGTTTAGGTTTATGGCATTGTGGTTTTAATTGGCATTTTATTGATGGCTAATGACATTGAACAATACTTTTAATACATTAATTAGGTGTTCTAATGATGTCATCATTGGTGTATCTTTTAAATACTATTTTCTCCTCTTTTTTTCTGTCATCTGACTTATTTTCAATTGATTTGTTGGTATGATATGTTCTGAATTTGTCAAATATTTGTATTATGAATATCCTTTCAATTTGGGTTGCCAGTAGTGGGGTTTTAATCATGTTATTTCTCTTCCATTGGTTTGGAGTATATGCATTCTATTTTAATTATTTTAATGATTACCCTTCAATATTTAGCATACATGTAATTCTACAGTTAACATTTTCTATATTGTTCTCATGGGTATATTCTTGAAGCCCATTCATTCATCTCATGAGAGATATGCCATCTTTTTCTAGTATTTTGTTTACTTCTTTGTTTTTTAGCCCTACAAATTAGACATTAATTTATCATTATCTTATATCATCCATGTTGCCTAAAATTCACCTACATGTTGAACAGTTTCTTGCATTTCAGTTCTTTTGCACTAAATTTGCTTCCTTCTGAAATCATCCTTTAGAACAGTGATTCTGAATTATTCTCTCCATAGCAATGACCTGGAGAGCTTGCTAAGACACAGATTTCTGGGCACAAGCTCCTTCTAGGGAGACACTGAGGACCTGGAGTGAGCCAGTGGGACAACAGAGATGGCGCCCCTTGGCCTCCCTGGTCTCTTTGGAGAATTGCAGTCAGCTCCTACATGTGTGCAAAATGAGAAGCCTGACCCCCCCAGCAGCAGCTTTGGAAGTATGCAAATGGGCCTCTTTTGGGGGGGGAGGAAGGGAGTGGGAGGAATGACTGGGAGGTGGGCATTTCTGTCTGCTCTGCTATGCTGAGCGTGAACCGCTGTGGTGGACAGTCAGTGAGTCCTCACGACCAGTTAAGAACTATTCTTTCTTTGTTACTGTTTCATGGGTCTCATGAGCGCAAGCCCCCATTGGCTTTCAGAGCCAGTTGTTTTAGGGGCCTGCCACTCAGTAGGTAGTCCTAAAAGTTAGGATACCAGCTATTGGGTCCAATCCCTTCACTCCTTGGAGAGAAGCTGGGAGCTGGGAGTTCTCTCCTGATATTATGTTGCTGAGCAGGGGGTGTGGTTGATGGTGAGTGGGGTTCAGACTTTCCTGCCCACTTCGGTGCGCGGGTTATTTTCTCAGTCACCCGATGTGTAGGAGTCACTAAGCTAGTTTCTGAATTTCTTTCCGTGGGCATTGCTGTGTATGTAGCTGTAGATTGGAGTGCCCATGGGAGCAGGTGAGTTCAGGAGCCTCCTGTTGCACCATTTTGGAAGAGACCACGGTCGTTCTTTTCACTCATTTCTCAATCTTCTCCTTCACTTTGTCTCTTCACAGTAATCCACATCTTAATAAATGAAATCTCATTGCTTTAAATGCTTAGGATCAAAATCTTTGGAAAGTTTTTTTTTCCCATATTTTCTCATATTACTCTTTTGCTCATATCACTCTCTCCTGCTAGTTCTCTAATTTCAAGCTGCCTTTCTCGCTTTTCCTAAGAAAAACCAGCCAAAAACAACCATCTCTCCTCCTTAGGGTTTTGCATGTACTATTCCCTCACTCACATATTCATGACTTACACCGTTTACTCTTTCAGGTCATTTTTCCTATGACACTTAATCTGTAAGATTGTCTCTGGACATTATAAGACTGTAGTGCACTCTAGCATTTTTCCTATTCTCTTCACCTGCTTTATTTATTTTCTTAGCATACACCACTATCTAACACACCATGTATTGTACTCGTTTAGTGTCTGAAATGTAAGCTCCATGAGGAGAAATGTTCTTCTCTCTTATACTCAATACTATATTTCATTTCTAGTGTCGACAACATAGCCCGGCACACAAAATGTGGTTAATCATTTTTATTGAATAAATAAAATTGATCTTAAGGATCATATCCTTCCATTTTCCTTGTTCTATGTTATTACCTGATCCTCATTTGTGTTTTAAACTCTTTTTTATTGCCCACCTTTATATAACTTTTCTTCTTTCCCCCCAATTCAAGAAGAGATTATAAGCTCCTTGGTGGTAGTACAATAGCTTATTCAAATTATCTCCTTTTAAATAAATTTAAGGTACCTAGTTCAAGGAGATGGTTATGTACTCATCAATTTCTGTAATAAGATCTTTACAGTGTGAATCTATTCTATAGAATTCATGATTTATTCAATGCAAAGTCTGGTACGTGCTCAATAAATGTTTTATTTATGAGCAATGAATATTTTTCATTAATATTTCACCTTTTCCCAAATTCGTAATAGACTATATAATCATTACTTTATTATACACATTGCTCACTATTTAGAATTGCCTATATTTTGTTCTTCACTTATATTTAATTTCTTAGACCTTTGATGATAAATTATACTTTTAAAACCTAAATCTTGCTTGCTGTTTTCTTTACTTTTTTTTTTTAGGTAGCTCTGGTGATGAGGTTTAAAGACAGTGTTCATAATATACGAGTATAGGTTCTCAATAGTTACTTTGTTTAACTAATAAAAATTTTCTTACAATCCAAAATGAATTACTTTTAAAAATATGTATTTATAATAAAAACAACAGCAACGTAATTTGTAATATATTTAGTGCTATTTTAGAGTTATACACAATAATGTCCCAAAATGTGCCGGGAATGGAAGGTTTAGGCAATAATGGAAATTTTAACAAGAGGAGATTTCAACTTGGCCTTGAAGAAAGCATGCTTTTTCAGCAAATAACCTAAATGAGATGCTGCTGTGAGGCGGAGCTGGGATGAATTACCTGGATATTCAGATCCATAACAGGGATCCAATATTGGTCAGTTTATTATGTTTTAGTGAAAGAGAGAATAAGATTATAGGTAGATATTTTTGCTTTATGGATGCCAATTCTTAACCTGTAGCCTAGAAAACATTTTAGCATTTCTTCTGAAGTTTAGCCAGTTTGTAATGTATTTATAATGAATCATGGGGAATCTTTTTAATGAATTTAAAAAAAGACATCTAAATAACAAGTAGTGTAAATTTGCTAAGGAAAAATTTTCATCATTAAAGATCCTTGTAGGGCAGTCCTATGTGGATTATTGTTAAAACAATTGTAATTTGTTGGGATTAATCCTCTCATTCAGGAAAGGTGAAAGCTTTTTAAGGGCCCCTTTGTCTGTTTAATTAGTCCTTGTTTTAAATCCTCTACATAGCTCTGAAAAACTGATTTGTGCATTCGTAAAATCCAATCAAATTACCGGGAGGATGTGAGAGGTTGGAGGAAAGAAAACCTGTGAAGAAGAAGCATTAAGAGGGTGGACAACAGAGTCATGGATTTTTCTAAAATCACTGTGTTTTGGTGTAGGGGATGACGGACAGTCAGTCCTGGGTCAATTCCAAATAATGGGTGATAAATATGTGCTTATCAAGCTATTCATTAAACACTTAAAAAATTATGCTATTACTGATTGCTTGATAACACCTGACATTTTATTTTAAAATAACGCTCAACAAGATTAACTTCTTGGTGGTAAGGGTTATGTATGATAACTTTTTATGTCATTCACAATGAAGCACATATCACCTTAGTAGAAACTAAATATCTAATAAATTATAAATGCTACATTGTATGTCCCGGAATCTTAATTTAAAGCAGAAGGTAAGCATTTTTATTTTTATTCCACATACTTAATTTGGAAAGAGGGACAGTATTTGGAAGCCATTCTTATGTCTTATATTCTAGTATCTTATAGATAAGTTTCTCGGGAACCAGAATCCATCCTTGGAGAACTGGCTGACAACCGTGTTTATGAATTTCACTTCTCCTGGGGAAGTACATTATAATGCAATGCATTACTCTTCAAGAGATCTGTTATAAAGAACATTTAGAATCTTGAAGATATGTTTTTTATCCCAGACACATCTGCTTACAGCCCTTCCTCTTTTCGAAGGGCAAAGAATGCCTTGTAGTTATGATATTTTTCATGCTTTAGAACTCAGCTGTAAGAAACCCATTTCTTTTTAAGGAAGAAGGAAAAAAGAGGATGATTAGCAAAGATGCTGCAGCAAAATATCACACCAAGTACTGCATGTCCGCATGTGCAGGAGAGAGGGGGATGGGGGAGAGAGAGGGAGAGAGAAAGAGAGAGAAAGAAAGAGAGGGGGGGGAAATGAGAGGCAGAGATAGAGATAGATATTTTAGCAAAATATATTAAAGATTAAGTTTAAAATATTAACCCCTTCCTAAATAGAGTAAAAACTGTATATCATTCATTCCTTTTTGATAAAAGAGCAGGCTTTGTGATATAGACTATGCATGGAGGTGCCCCCTCCCCCCAAAAATGGTCTCTATGTTTTAATTTAAACAATTTCTTAATGTCTAAATAAGAAAACCTTTGTCTCTGTGCCATCTCAACTGAAAACTGATTTTATGTTTTTGCTAAGTAGTTAATAAAACAACTAGAAGAGAAGAAGCTAATTGCATGTGGTCCATAATTATGACCCAATAATGTTAATGTTAATATTATTTTTTTAAATTTTGTGTATACAAAAATGAGGACAGGGGTGTACAATTCACTGGGAAACCCTATACCTATAAGTATGACCAGTTAATTTTTAAGTAAAATTACAAGCAAGTAAAAAGTCTCTTAATTCCTCTGCACTAAAGTTTGCCTTCCTCTCACTCCAATAGCAACAAAAACATGCTGCATTATATTCTAGATGAACTACTTAGCCCTGAGTAGTACTTTAAGTTGCAGTGTGAGTGAAGAATTCTGGAGATGGCATGGTTTGCATAAGGGAATGAAAAGATCCCAAAGTCAAAACTGGATTGGGGGATAGTTGATCCAGAAGGAGGCTTCGCTGAAAGACTTGCTTACTTGGGTCATAAGGCTGCTCTGGTGTCACTGAAATTTGCCACAAGTATTTGCAACCATCTTTGCTCTTCTACTGGCTCTGGAGAGCCACATCCAAGAGTTCAGAAGGGAACAAACATTGAATCATTCTACTAATGAAATTCAGTTTTTAAGACCCAGATATTGGGAGGAAGCTGATTTGAGGCTAAAATAATTTGGTTTTAAACTGCTGGTTAGAAATATTGCAATGTTAGTACTTCCTAGTATGATTCTGGTTCTGATCAAATTTGTTATGTCTGAAACGTTAAAGGAATTCTGACAGTACGTTTATTAACATCCCAAGGTAGAAACAGAAAAGTATGAAGCAGATGTTGTAAGCCTTAATGATGGCTACCTTTTGGAAGGAGATGAAGAACAGGACGTTGAGCGGAATTCATACAATTTCTTGAAATTGTAGTCCATTTATTTTAGAAAACGTATAAATTTCTGATTATAATATATATACATACATATGTATGTATGAACATACATACATATACATATATTGTATATATTGTAATCATTTTTGGTATTTGAATATTTATATTGCACCTTTAAATATATTACTTAGAGTTTTAATATAGGTTCTATCTTGACATTTTCAATCAAGTGTACACACACAAAAGGACAACAAAAGGTAACATTTAGAAGACACCAACCATGTGCCCTTCACTGCATTAAGTGCTTTCATTATTTTTTAATCCTCACAAATACCTGACTCCCGTATCTTCATCTCCATTTTTTAGTTGTTAAAACCAAGTCTCAGAGCCCAAGTAACTCAAGTTTACAAAACCAGGGAGTGACTAAGTGATGCTTTACACTTAGGTTCCTATGAATCCAAAACTTTTTCTTTGTATAACACAGAAAATTGCTTTACAGATAAACACATAAACACACAGATCTTAGTTTGCTTTCTACTTTAAGCCAAGGATAAGTATGGCAAGCTACTTATGTTTCCTCCAGCTTATGAAAAAACATTATATTTCCTTACATTCTCTCAGTTTCTTATTGTGTTTCCCTTTCACATAGGCCTAAGCCTCTGTGAAGAAAAGAACTCCTTAGCTGCTATCAGCCTAAGTGTCCGCTGGCAAAGAGATATTATTGTGTCCACTTGAGGCTATAGCAACACACTGGCAAGATACATTATGAGGACGCCAGAATGATATGAAAGGACTTAGTAATTCATTTTTTGTCATATTTCTACAACACTTTACACTTGCACAGTGCTATACAATTATTTTATCTTCATAGCTTCTATGTAAACTTTTTTATGTCCATAGCATCCCACAACATGGAAGCTGAAACACGCAGCAATTAGACCATGCCTCCAAGGTGACATGAGAGGATGCTGAAAAATTTAGAGCCCAAGACACATCTACTTCACTAAGTAGATATTCAGGGTTGTTTTGTGCAAGTAGAATTAAAACTTGAAAGAAAATTCACTGTGATGTCTGAGGTCATGTTTTTGATATAGCTATAGGTGATTGTTAGTGACAAGATTACCAAGTATTCATGGAAGGGGACAAAATGACTTTGAAATATAGAAAATATTTAATGTGAAAAATATCAAAAAAATTTGAACCGTAGGCATCATTTCAGAAACAACCTTCTCACACAATACATGGTATCAAGACTGAATTACTTCCTGATACCTGAAAGCTATCATCTCTACAAATAAAATCTAAAATAATAAGTTCATAATTTGAGTACTATGGTTAAAAGCAGTATAAAGACATGGTTTTGGATAAAATACCTTAAGTAGTGTAATATACTAACCTAAAATTTCTAAAAACATTAGCTAGACCAAAATATAGCATGGTAGTGAAAAGTGACTCAGTTGATAAAAAGCAACCAAGAGGTAAGGTAATTATATTATATTTTCATGTGGTTGACCAGATTAAACAAGATGCATAAAAAAATTTTATTTTATAGTTGAGATAGCTCCTTCAAAAATGGAATTAGATATACAATTTTAAAAGAAGCGATATAAATGGAAAGCAAGCCCACTCAAAACAGAAATTGTGATTTTTGCAATTAATTTTTAAAAAGAATTAAAGCTATTCTTAGAAATTATGGAAGAGCTAAATGTGGACAAGTACAGAGATAACTTTCAAAAAAAAACAAATCAAAATATAAATTAAAAATGGATATAATTATTGCCATTATTAAAAATAAACTGATAATATGCTAGGGTATGTTTTCTATTCTTAAACATTTCTTTTCAGGCTAATGATTTTTGAGCAGTAGTGTGTATTGTCTAAGGTGTTTCATTCTCTGGTGGACAAAGTCCATAGTTCCTGATGTGGCACAAAATATCTCTCATGACCTTACCCCTATTGGGATCTCTGGTTTCGTTCCTATTTTGGATCAGGCTATATGTTTAAATGCCAAGTATTCTGCTGGACTATATTGGAAAAATGTACTTGCATCTACTTTCCTTTCTCTCTGTTATCATTACATTAATATCAATTTAAGAAATCACTACCCTATCTTATAGTTGGTACTTTATATGCCCTTGAGGGAAAAGTATGCTTTATTTATTTATGTTCTTGTTGTTTTTTCTGAGAATAAGCTATAGTTCCTGGTTCAATGTGAGTGCACAATAAAAGCTTTTGAATACTTTTGCCACATAATGTTCTGAATAATACCATTGCTTGGGAGGAAAATCAGTGTTTAGCTTACCACTACCAAATAATATGTGTATTAGCAGGTAACAAGTTTCAGGAAGGAGTCCCTATATATGCATTTCAGAAATATGCTGTTAATTGTAAAAATGAAAGGTGAAAGTGAGAGGCAACAAGTGTTTATTTGAGATCAAAGAATTGTCATCAGGGCCACGGATTCAGGCAGAAAACCAAACTGTGTCTCAAGGGAAAAGGCAGGGAAATGGTTACATGAATAAAGTTCTGCTGGTGCTAACAAGTCGAATTATTCTCTAGCTGTGCATGGGCGATCACTGATTCTGTCTTCAGAAAGACTGTCCATAACCAACAGTCTTCCTGGTCAGGAGGTCTGCCTTCCTGTTAGTTTTACAAACATTTGTTTGTAAGACAGTGTTGCCCTAGCCCAGACCAAAGGTCATTTTGCCCAGTTCAAACATTCCGAGGGTTCGAGGAGAGAGACTTGCGAACAATTCTTCTGAATGGCTGCTCTGGCTCTATTTTAAAATGGCTCCACTTACGTCAAGTTTTCACATTGCCAAACTTCTGAAATTGAATGAAAACTTGGTGTATATGAATATGTGTATTTAAAGAGGATTTTAATAGCTTTTATCAAATTCTCAAAAGGTGTTTTATAAAAAGTAATTCTTGAGAAGCCTTGGGCATATTTCTCTGATGATCTGTCATGTGAGCTGAATTGTCTGATGTCATACGGATTTTATTCTCATCTCTCCAGTTTTCTCTCATATGTAGACAGCTAGGAGTCTTAAATTCCTACCACTGATGATGACCAGATTCTGAAGTTAGATAATTACATAAGAAAGAAAGAAAAGGGGGACAAATTTAAGAAAAATATTAACATACAGTCGATATACTAAATAGTTGGACCCTTAAATAATGGCTCTCTGTGTTCACTGGACTCCGTTCTTTAAAATGCACTCTTCTAAATGAGAATTTCATAATGTGACAGGTAGAATAATGCTACGGATTTAGTAAATTTCTTTAACAATTGATATAGTTGACCAATATTTTGTTTTCTCTTAGCTGTGTTAAACAAATTTAAAAAAAATAGAGGATTTATTTCTTTGATATGTTAGTTTTTGGAAGTAGTATGTTAAAAGGTGGATTTCATAGGTAAATAAAGAAAATAATAGCAGTAAGTCTGCACAGAACTACTATATCCATATAGATTTTTTTCCAAGTTAATCTACCAGATCATCAGATGTCAGTTATTTGTTGCTTTAATGCTACATCTGTTTGTAATTTAAGTGATAAAATTTAGTTAAATCTTATGAAGAAACATATAAAATATGAGAATAAAAACAGATATTCTCTTAAGACTAAGTCAAATTATTTTGAAAGACTCAGTAAAAATATCCTCTTAAACAATTTCGGTTTAAGTTGATGTAAAAGAATCATGTACAGTTGACCTTTGAACAACATGGGTTTGAATTGTGTGGGCCCATTTATACGCAGATTAAAAAAAATAGACAAATACCTGTACAGTTTTTGATTGGTGGTTGGGAGTCTAACGATGCAGAGGCCAACTCTATGCAGTGATTTTTGCTATGTTATGTAGGGGCCCTGAGCATCCTCGGATTTTGTTGTTCACATGGGGTCCTGGAGTGAATCCCCTATGGATACTGATTAACAGCTTAAGTTTTTGGCAAGTTAAAAGTTATACATGGATTTTTGACTACACAGGGAGGGTGTTGGAACCCTTAACCCCCTTGTTGTTCAAGGGTTAACTATATATGTATTGAGGGAAAATCACAGACATCTAGAAGTATAGTGTAGTCATTGTTTCACAAAAGTTTTAAATTCTCATTCCTTTAATCATATGGTTTAATTATGGATTTAATATGGATTATGAATTTTATATGAATTATAAGAAATCATAGCAAAAATACTTTGCGAGGGTGGTTAATTGAATATACATAATATATATAAACATAATACATTTTATACACACACGCACACACACACATATAATATGTATGAGTAAAAATTCCCATGTATATGAGTTCAAACAATACGGTGAATGTTTAAATAAAAAAAATTTATTACAGTAAAAGACACATTGTCATCAATCCCCTTCAAACTACTTGCACTTGCTGTGAACACACTTATCCCATCATTCTTGTCACTTTCAGAAGCAGTTCTGGAAGTCCTCTTTGTGTCTTTAGTTGCACCACCCTGGCTGCTTTGATGTCTTCAATCGATTCAAAACGTTTACCTTTCATGGTCATTTTGACTTTGGGGAAGAGCCAGGAGTCGCATGGTGCCAGATCCGGTGAATAAGGTGGATGAGGACGCACCGTAATGTTTTTATTTAACAGAAATTGTCATATACCAGAAGCGATGTGTGACACGGAGCGTTGTCATGGTGGAGGATAATTTAGGGCACACTTTAAAACACCCCTTCTCTCAACCGTAGCTCACACCCAACTGACTGCACTGAACACGATGAAACTTGTCACTCACTGTTACTAAGGTTTGACATGCCACTTCGTGTATTGAAGATCCTAGTCTTTCTGTTGGATGGCAGTCGGCAGCAGCATTCACCGTAGCTTTTGATCACAACAGAAATGCTCCATGTCACACATTGCTGCTGGTATGACAATTTCTGTCAAATAAAAACATTGCGGTGTGTCCTCATCCACCTTATTCACTGGATCTGGCACCGTGTGACTTCTGGCTCTTCCCCAAAGTCAAAATGATTCAGGACATGGAGGCAGCCATGACAGTGCAACTAAAGACACTCAGGTAAGAATGATAAGTGTGTTCCAAGTAAGGGGGAGTATTTTGAGGTGGATTAATGGCATTGTGTCCCTTACGGTAAAAAATATTTTTTTTTAATTTAAATTTTTACCACAATTTTTGATCACCTTGTATATGTATGTATCTCTTTTTAGTTTTCCTTAATCTATTTTCATATTCACCAATTAAGACCAGCTATATATTTCAGTCTTGTTAGATGAAAGGCTTCTATCATTCTTGAGAAACATTTTGGTGTACTTATTAAGGTCATGGGCTTTTGAGTCAAATAAACCAGTGATTTGTCTTTTACTAATTGTGTCTGTTTGATTTACTTAGCGTGCTTTCTGATATTACTGAAAACCACTGAATAATGATAGGTCCCAGGATTTGTGCTACCTCTAATCCTCACTGCTACCAGCCAGTAAGTCAATATCATATGCATCTTGAAGATTGACACTGCACAACTTTTATCTTGGGACTTTTCTTATATCACTGTCCTAGGAATGTACCTCACTTCTCACCTATACTGGACCCTCTGCTTTCTGCATTTCTAGGTCTTGCCCATTCCTTGCTTATTTCAATAGTGCACAGCATCCATTCTCTTTCTCGGGTAAAACTGTTAATATAGAATATTACATATAATATCATATATAGGTATATGATATAATATATGATAATGTGTATTTCTCCTTATACTTTATATATATAGTAAGGCTTGTTCAGAAACCTAGATTGGAAATCGTTTTCTCTCAGAATTGCTCTATTGTCTCTAGCTTGTCTTTGATCTGGAAACTCATTTAATGAAATTTCGAGTAATTTTCCTCCAGTAGTCTCCATCCTTTCCTTGACTCAGTCTGAAAGAACAGAAAAAGGAATATAATCCTTGGAGACCTTGTCAGGTGTCTATACCTGCAGTGCACAACTCTGACACCCACAATAGCACGCTTTGCATCTCTTATCCATGTTCTTTCTGTTGACGCAAAAAAATTAAAATTTTATATGCTTAAAATGTAACTAACACAGGCAGGTCAAGTATGAACATATCTTCAAAAACATGTACTTTTATGATGCATTTATTTTTAAATGCAGTCCTTGGACTTTTCCTGAACTTTTGTATTATCTGGGGAACATTTATTCTCCATTTTATCAATATTAAAATCAATTTAGTCATTTGAAAATTGACTGTTTTTCTATTAATTATTTAAAATACTTTAGATAATGTTTTAAAATTATACTTTTCTTATTTTTAAATCAAGTTTAAGGATCCTATCAAAATATTTCACTATTAAAATAGTTACTTCAAACATAAGCATGATATCTTAAGACAAAGTGAAAGCAAACTCAGAAAAGTATTTTTAATAATAGATTTTAATCCTGAATTATACAAATTTACTTAATTTATTTTAATTGAATAAGTTTGTACTTAATAATCATAATCTAGTACATTATTTTATTAATATTATAAAGTAATACCTATTTTTTAAAAACCCTATGAAAAGGAGTCAATATTTACAGTTTATGTAGTATATAATAGCAGCACAAATTTAAAGTTAAGCATAATTATAATATAAATCATAAATCAAAGTATGTCAAAGTATAGCTTTAAAATTATGAATCTACCATGTGCTGGCATTATGGTAGAAGGGATACAATATATCTGGGTGATTAATGACATGACATATAGATAATTAAAAGGAAATTATTAATCTAAAAACAATTGGATGATAGTATGCATGAACCCTTAAATACTTTCTTTTAAAAAAATGTTTCTGCCTCTAGTTATAACTGTATCTATTTTGCTTAAGATATATAATCATCTTTCTAAATTACATGGATCAAATCAAATTATAATTATATCTGCAATTTCCAAATCACAAACATTGATCTGTAGTATCAAGGATTATAAATGTTTTCCTCTAATCTAGAAATGCCACTGAATGAACAACTTAAGATGTTATTTTAAAATCATTACCATATCTCCAGTTAAAATAATTCTGAGTCTTCATATATATTTTATTAATACAATTTTATTAGTTATGCACTTATATCAATTTACCCATGCTTATAAACATACTTGAGAAAATTAACCAATTGGTTGGTTTATTTACATATTTTCATTCTCCCTAATAAGCAAGAACATTCTGTGTATTACATAATATTGTGGCAATTGAGATTAGTTCTCCATTGACAACTGATGAAATAAGATAGATTCAAAGAGAAGGAAGATTTTAGAAAAAAACATATGTTTGATAGTTTCTTGTCTTACTCTAATTTGTAGCCTCACAAGTACCAAGTAGGTGCTGGGAATCCAGTAGGTACACAGGTACCAAGATGCTTAAAAATCAAATAGGTTGATATTGAGCTTGTGTCTTGAGACATTATATAATGGAATAAGAAAAAGTAGCATATAGTTTCCTTCCATAGACACTTATTCATTATTCATAAATATTTATTAAACACCTACTGTGTGTCAATTAGTGTATATACAAAGGTAAATAAGACTGAATTAATAAATATTCAATATATCAACTGGTATAAATTGATATTTAGAAAAGTAAATCAGGGCCAACGGAGAAAGGTTGATATAGGATTTCTATACATGTGTATTTTCATGAAAGTGTGTGCACACAGGCATGGTTATATGTATAGATGATATATTATTTAATTTTACTATGGTGCCTCCGTTATAAAAATAGCTTTTCCATCTTTATGCTATTTTCTTATCTCTTTCAGTTCCCATCTGGGGAGAGGTCAAACATTGATTTGAGGAATAGCCAATGGTTCTAAAATTCTAACCTGCTAAGAAACATACAGATTCTGAAAACTTGAAATCTCACCCAAAGGTGTAGTTTAAGGGCAATCGCTAGATTTATATGCTTTTGGATTTCTTCTGAATGTATCACCAAGGCATAATACACTTTACAAAGGCCTGTAATGGTTCCAAATACCGGTGTTGTGTGTAGCTCCAGGTCATATTTTCTATTACAGGAGATATGAGAGTATAAAAATTGCATTGCGTAGTGCATCAATAAAAGAACACTATGGGCCTTATCTTATCTCACAGAAATTTCCAATTTGAAATGTGCATTTTTGTTGTGAAAATGCTTTAAAAGTTCCCAGTACTTTCTGCCTCTACTGTCTGAATTATATGCAAGCCATTTGAGGCTTTTGTTCTGGCTGAAGATCTATGGACAGAAGTGGTGCTTTGCTAAAGGAGGAATAGAGGGAATGGTGCACAGAGCACAGTGCTGGAAGATAAACCAAAGCAACTTAGAAGAGGATTCTAGTAAGAGATTCAATGGAAGAGTATATCAGTTTTGACTGTAATATTGTTTTTCCAAGAAGAAAGTAATAAAATAATTTATTCTAAAACTCCTAGCTTACCTCCATAGAAACAATCTTTTAAAGAAAATTTCTGTGAGTATTGTCAAAATAGCATATTCTATGGGGCTATTTACTTCACATTGGGAGGAAAACGAAGAGGAATGAAACACATCTGTTTTGTTGTTTCTTACTCCATATCAGTCCTTGCTTAGAAATAATTTATGCAGGCTCTTATTTTTCTGCTGTTGCCGCTATACGATCTGTTTGAATAATATGAATTCTAATTGATAGCATATTGTTTTTGCAGGATCCTGCAGAGGTCTCTGTGGGTAAGACAGATGTTGGTGAAAAATACTAATAAAAGTAACGTAGGAACAATCTCCTTTTACTTAGTCAAAATAAATATTATTTTGTAAACAAGTCCAAAATCGTCAAAGATAGAGATATTAGAAGGAAATGAAAATCAGCTAATGGAAAGCAATAGAAATGTTCGGCTTTGTTTTCATCTCTATCAGCCCCAAAGCAAGAAAATATTGGACAAATTTTGTGAATAAATTAATCCCTAGGAGTAAATTAGGAATTTGTTAGATTGATTTATTCTTACAATGCCTGCGATATCAGTAATATGAAATTAAATAAGTAAATATGCAAACAAATTAATTTATTAATTTGTTCCAATATGCAGCTTTAATATGTTAAACTGCCCCAGAGTTTGGATAAGTGAATCCATTTTTCTAGATCCTATATTTTATCCTGAATAGCTAAAATTCAGTAATGGGCTATGACTTATATGAGTAATGTATTTAGACAAATGTTTACCCAAATACTGTGATATCATCCTGGAAACATTCTATAAATGCTTGCTGCCTACTTATTGTTTAAAATCTGTGTAGTTTGCACTAAGCATTAGCTGCTTCTTCCTGTCAGGGTATGCTAACCTTGTGTTCCTTTCAGCCTTGATCATGGGCAACGTTTTTGCTTACAAAAATGTCAAAAAGAAGAATAAAATAAGTAAAACAGTATAAATGTAAAATATAGGACTTAATAATACAATAATTATTGTATTACTGCTTTAATATTATTGAAGCAGTAATCAACATATTATTTTTCATTGATTGTTTGCATGCCTTCCCACTCATATTGGCAAGAACCCACGTCCTTGAACCCCTAGCTATAAGCATATGGAGCTACACAAGGATCTGAACCAACACAGGCTGAGAGAGAACAAAGCGTGGCTCAGCACTGGCTTGTAGGATTTGCATTCTAATTATGTCACTGAGTTATCTTGGATAGGTCACTGAGCTTTCCTTACCTTTAGTTTCATTTTCTGAAATAGATAATACTGATCAATAAGATTATTTTAAGGATTAAATTGTAACACAGCTCAGAGACTGGCATAGGAAAAGTGATTAATCATGGTGAATGTGTCACCATTACTGTATTACAAAGGTAATTGCCAGGGACTGAATTGTGCCCCACCTCCAAATTCATAGGTTGAAGCCCAATCCCTCAATGTGACTGAATTTGGAGAGGGGGCATATCAGGAGCTAATTAAGGTGAAATGAAGTCATAATGGTATGACTCTCCTCCTAGACGAGACACTAGAGTACTTCCTCCCCTTTTCCATGCACACACAGAAGAGGTCATGTGAGCACAAGGTAAAATGGCTGCCCCCTAAAATCGGGAAGAGAGGCCTTCCTGGAAAACAGCCATGCTGCTACCTGGATCTCAGAATTCCAGGCTCCAGAACCATGAGGCAGTAAATGTCTTCTTTTTAAGCTATCCATTTTTTGTTACGGTATTTTATTACGGCACCACAAGCCGACTAAGAAAAATGCAGTGAACACACGAGCAACACTGCAAGTGCTCGCAGTTATTTTTCAGCGTTACTAGGTTTGTAGTATTTGTTTCTTCTGACCTATCAAAGAAGACAAGCTGAGGGAATAAACTCATTAATTTACAAATTGCAGCTCCTGTTAGATGTATAGTTCTTGGCTATGGCTCTGGAAAAGGGATGCTGTCAGGTCCCACACTGACTTTGAACCACGTCCTAGGCTCCCGAACAAATCACCCAAACTAAACTGCATGTATTTAAACAACCTCTTAAGAGAATGTACTGGAAGTGATGGTTGGGGTTTTAATGAGTCCCTAAATAACAACCCTGTTTACTGCCCATGTTTGGAATAAATTGAGAACTAGACACAGGAGTCGGACAGATGGAGACCAAATTGTCAGCTTTATCGCTAATAAAAAATAGATCAAAGGAGTAAAGGACATGACTTCGATACACAGCCAAATGGACTTGAGAACACCTCTTAGAATTGGACCCACTTATTTACCCAGTTAGTGGAAGTACTGCAAGCTGCTTCACCAGAGCTTCGCCAGCTCCCTGAGCTCACCACCAGGCCAGGGCACATCTGTGACATGCACGCCTGCTCCAGAGCGGAGCATTCTTCCAACCTCATTAGTCAGATCACTCACTTCTCTTTCCTTGGGGAGGAATAAATGAGTCTAAGGAGAGGGGTCAAGAGTTTGAGTCTAGCTGAAATCCCCCAATAGGAGGACACCTGGGAAACTTGATGCTAGTTTTTCCTTAAGGACAATGTCATGTGGTAACATTGTGCAATTAAAGACAGAGTGCAATTAAAACTGGAGAGAATTGGGTCTACCTGGCTGGCTCTACATCTTCTGCTCAGTTGCATTTTCACCTGCTCTTGGGAGCTCCCCGATTCTGCTTCCTGTTTCCTCTTCTTAGCTTGAGTTATGTGACTCCTTGAAACAATTTTTACCTTGATCATCTAGGCTGATAGCATCTTCCCTGACCATTCTACTCTTACATTTGAACTCCTTGAGGATGGGGACTGTGCCATAATTATTATTCTGTTGCTGACTAGTGCAGTGCTCAGTATATAGTTATTAAACACACATCTGTTGCATTTAATCTGATGTTATTACTAAGGCCATTCCTTCTTTAAAAATACTGAGCAGAGATGAACAAAAAGTTAACAGGGCTGACTTACAGCAGGCAAAGATAATCCTCTTCATAGGCCTGGGGCTGACTATGCACCATGACCTGCCCAGTTAGGAATGTTATGATCAGATCACTCTGTGAGGTTACTCTTGGTCAGACTTATTACAGGGACCCTTTTACATCCACACCTTCCAGAGAAAATAATAAAAATAAGGCAACTTGCTACTACCCTTATAGTCACATTTTTTAAGTAATCTCAAAGAAAAATATAATATGTCCTTACCTTCTCAAATAACAAAACATAGTAACAAGTTAATCATTTATGTTATTTTCACAGTGAATTTTCAATATTAAACCAAATACTTACGTTATACGTTAAAGTTTGGTAAATATATATATATATATCACTTAAGGTAAAGGTTAACTGTGTTTTCTAGGTGTATTTAGATGACGAATCCCAAATTTACAATTTAAAAAGCTCTCCTCGCAGTTAAAACAAGAAAACTCTCCTTGGTCTTCCTTGTCTTTAGAGCCCTCAGGAAGCAAAGTTGTAGAGTTGACTTGAGCTGTCCAACATCAATATGCTTTTTTATTAATCACTTATAAATATAAAATATATGAATGCCATTAAAGTGAATGAGACATTTAGGAACTAGAAAAACTGCAAATGAATGAAAATATATGCTTTTTTAGGGCAGGGGTTTTTCACTGCTTTTTGCTATCTATCCTTATGCTGAACAGAAGTTTTGGAATTTAGAAGGAACTCAGTGAATATATGTTGGACTAATAAACACTGTTTTTTACTATTTTAAAGCATAAGATATAATACTGAAAATTTGTGTTAAATTGCAAATTGTGTGTTGAATGACATTTTCTATGAAATTTTTACTGAAGTGCTCAAGCAGAAAAACAATTATTCCAAAATATAATAAAATCACATACAAGAAATTCACTTCAGAGAGCATACCCTCTACAAGGAATACTAAGTATATTCACATATATGTGTGCATGCTCATACTTGTGATGGTTAATTTTATCTGTCAACCTGACTGGGCTAGCATGCCCAAATAGCAGGTAAAATGTTATTTCTGGGTGTGCCTGTGAGGATGTTTCAGAAGAGATCAACATTTGAATCAATAGACCGAGTAAAAATGTCTTCACCAGCATGGGTGGGCATCATCCAAGGTGTTGAGGGCCTGAATAGAACAAAAAGGTGAAGGAAGGGTGAATGTGCTCTCTGCTTGAGCTGGACATCCACCGCTTGACCTTGGACACCTGTGCTTCTGGTTCTCAGCCTTCAGACTTGGACTGGACTGGAACTACACCACCAGCTTTCCTGAGCATCGGGCTGCCAGTGAGCAGATTGTGGGACTCCTAAGGCTCTTAATAATCATGGGAGTCAATCTGATACAATAAAGCTTCTTTTATATATCTATATACAACCTGTTGGTTCTGTTTCTCTGGAGAGCCCTGCTTAATGCTAAACACACACACACACACACACACACACACACACACACACACACTGCTTACCATGCCTAATGAATATTTTTATATAAAAAGATGAGCAGCAACAACAAAACTATGCCTGACTGAAACAAAGTAACTATGGAATGCATAACTTTTAGGATAGCTAGATGTAGAGAATTTAAAAAACATCATGATTCCTGGGATTCTAAGACACCTGAGCTCTTCATTCGTCATCATTCAGCACACAGTGTATGAGGGTTTCCACCTCCAGGTCCATCACCAACCAATTCAAGAGGCCTCTGTTTGTCAGTATCTGTCCACTGTCAACCTGACCTAGTGAGGTGACAGACGATCACTATTTGATTAATTAGGATGACAACACAGAAAACTCCTGATCAATCTTAAAAGTACCATGAAGGGCAACCAGATGTTATGCATGTCTGATGTGATGCAATAGGCAGTGCACACCATTACCTATGAATTAGTATGCCAGAAAGTTCACCATGAATTTGATCAAGCCTTCTGCTCAAAAGTTTTAGGAGAAACCAAAGACACAGAGGGCCGCGTTGAGCCACATCATAGGGAAGCCATCAGCAGAATCCACCATATGGAGAATTCTATAGAACAGATGTCCCGCCTTCTTTGCCACATAAATTTCCAGAACAGAAAAGAGTTGGGGACACCTACACATTAAAAGAGGCTGAAGAGACTAACATATGAGAGCATTCTTTGATATAATGTCCAACAAACCTGTGGTCAAATTAATTTATAAAATAAGTGGAGAAGTTTGAATTCTGACTGAATGTTTATTGATATTAAGAAGCTATCATTTGTTTCTAAAGATTGATGCATTAACTTTTTTGTTTTCAATTAACATTTTCTGGAGGATACAAACTCAAACATTTAGAGATATAGTTCTCTACTTATTAATTTCAAAAATTACATATTCAATATTTCATTTGTTTCATTTTTTTTTAAATCACTGCACATCTTTTCATATCAAAATGTTCAGTTGTGCTGGTAAATAATCTTAATCTCATCCAGAAATTAGCCTAGGTGTCAGGAGTGGACTCTTAAAGTAAGTTTGATCTGAACCTCTGATTTCACGATGTTAAATTTGTTTTTCAGTTTATTGGCATATTAGCAATATAATTTCTGGAAATAACCCCAAAATTACCAAATTCTGTAATGTAATCTCTTTCTTTCTGAATTGAATAAATAATTGGACAAGGAGAAAGCAAAAGAAAACCTTGTGAGGGTTTTTAGCTCTGAACTCTCAATAAAATCTTTTGCAGTATATAGTACTTTTTGGGAAAGGTTAAAAATGTGACTCCATCATTTATCAGCAATAAAATTCAGGCAGTGATATAGTGCAGCTACGTTTATTAAGGCTGAATTAACTTGTTATTGATTTAATATTATGTGTAGGTGGTAGTTTTCTTTTTTTAAAGAGGAATAATAAGTACCCATGATTTGGATGTGTATCCAAAATCAGAGATCAAATTTTAAATGCACTATAAAGAGAGAAAAATGCCCCTAGGGCCTTACATTAATATAATTGCTAGCAGCTTTCTAACTCTGACTATATATTTAACAGTATAAAACTCATTGATTTCAAGCAGGTCATAGTTCATGCATGGGCAAATTCTTACCATTTTGTAATAATTATCATTTCTAAATTATTCAAGCCTTTTGATCTCCTGCTCCTCTTCTGTGGCTACATGTCCCTGATAATCATCACATCTGTGTGATAGTAAGAAAAAAAAATGGACAAAGAACTAAGGTACAATAATAAACTTGATTATTGTACTATTAAAAGTTTTATGAGTTCAATAATAAAATAATTAGATAAAATTAAGATTTAATGGCTTCAAAAATCCCTTCAATTTATTACTTTTAGGTGCCATAATTACTGTAATTTTTGTAGTGAGCAATTCTCTTTAGGAGAGTGTGAGTGCAGGGTGGTGTAAGCCATTGGAGTCAAGTTAGACTGGGGACTGGGTCTAGCCTTGCAATCAGATATTTGTATTTTTTCTGTTGTTTTTTTTTTTGTTTGTTTGTTTTGTTTTTTTTAGATATCAGTGTTTTAACTTACTGTGTTATTAAATCATTCTAAGTCTCAGTTGCTTCATTAGTCACACCAGGATAGCAAGTTATTTCATGATATTGTTGTAAGAACTAAATAAGTTTCCTTGTGTGACATGCCTAGCGTGTGGTTGCTGTCATGTATTCTGATAGTTAAAAGCCAGGTGCCTGGCTATGAGTCCTGCTCTGACTCTTAGGATCTTCATCACATTGAAACAGTTACCTAATATCCCCATGACTCAATTTTCTTAGATATGAAGTGAACACAACAATAATATATGCTTCTTGGAGTTTTTCATGACATTAAATGTGTTAATAAATGTAAAATGCTTAAAATCGAGTCCAAGACATAGTAAGGAAACACTAAGCATTACTATGCTACGTGGTGATATTCAATAAATGTGTCTTCCTGTTTACTTCCTCTTTGTATTAGAAAATAAAAGTATTAAAAACAAGTGTTGTCATAAATAACATCATTCACCCTTTCTAACTTTGTGTCACCAAGATGCCACTAAAACATGTTCAAAAATGAATAAAACTGTATTCCCGAATGAGGTGATTGAAAGGATAGGGTTTTCCTAGAATAGATTATTTTCACTTGAAATATACTATTTGTATTTCTGTGTTGCTCAGCGTTCAGATTCAGGAATACCAACATGTTTTTGAAATTCCCTGGTAAGGATTCTAATAATCTCTAACAATAAATAAGGGGATGATTGTCTGAACGGACCTACCAATTATTTTCAATGCTTTGTGTCAAAGACAACTTGGATCTAGATGAAAGTATTGCACCATCAGGTACATTTATGATAATGAAGACCCATGGCAGCATAAACAGCTTTAAATGGCCCTGTGCTGTGGAAACCCTCCAGACTCTCACATGATGCAGCTGGTTCAAGTTGTGAAGAGGCTGGCGGTAACACCAACTGAGCTCTAATTCTAATACGCAGACCTTTCAATTTATATGGGATTTCCAAACCACCTGTGAAAATTGCATTTTCAATAGCTTATGGAATATTCATGAGAGACTGCTGGGAACAATAGGTATTCCTTGAAATTACTAGTCTAGGTATGGTCACATATAATTACTAAAATAAATACAGTCATTGCTATTCTATTCCATCAAATACATAGTTTCTCTTGGAGGGGCAATTTTTTAAATAAAATATGAGGAATTAATTCAGAAATAAATAAGTATAATCAGTACAGGATGGCCTCATCCATTTACTTTTTAAAACTATGTTAAACTTATATAGAAAAATGAAAGAAATGGCTGAGGCAAAGGTGGACGGATTTGATTACAAGGAAGAAAATGTATGTATGCCCAACACATTATAAACAGAAGCAAACACACTGGGAAATTATTTCAAATAATTACAAAATTTAAAGTCAAAATAGAATGAAAGTTGGCAAGACAGGCATGAGAATAAACAGTTTAGGGTAGAATACACAGCTTTTCATCGAATAAATTCTCATGCTTCCTCACACTCTCCTCCTATACTTACACTATGCTTCCGCCACATACAGTTATTTGGAGTCACCCAGTTCTTTCCCTTCTGAGATTTTAAACATGCATCTACCCAAATTAAATGCAAATCAACTAATATACAAAAAAATCAAATACAAATTAAACACAAAATCAGTTTATGACTGAATTCCATTCTTTCCCCACAGAGTTTAAAACCACTTTATCCAGAGATCTGAGAGGTGAGGTCAGTGCCTGTATTTGCTTTCATCATACCCAACTCCTTTGTGACTATCTTCCACTCCTTGTTGCCTTCCCCTCCACAGTTAGAGACAATGTTATTGTATCTACAGTGTCTAGAGCATAGTAGATACTCAGTAAATGTGAACACAAAACAAGTTCTCGATTTCAAAGATGGGCAAGAGTACCGACAGTTCACAGAAAAAGGGATGCATATTGATAAAACAGTTAACAGAAATGCAGACACATGTTCTGTCACCAACCCTGACGGTCTGGGACCCCAAATCTCAGTGGTTCTGCCCAGTGTCTCTCGCTCCAATAAAACGAGACTGTATTTGGTCAAGCAGGTCAGAAACTGTATCTTTGATTAAAGAATGAACAAGGACGAGCTCATGCTCTAAAAACCCATTTTCCCAGATTTGGGGGAATTAGGAAGGTCTTAAAAGGCTGCGGGGTGGCAGGCGGGTTGAGGGGTGGAGATTCCCAAGGAAGAGTAGAGAGTTGGCAGATGTGTAAGGGAGCATGCGCAGTTCTCAAACATGTTTGTAACCTGCCTAGCCATACATCACATGTCTTATTTTAATGTTAAACGTTCAGCCCTGGGCATGATTTTTTTAATATGCTAATGAAGAAAAGTCTCTCAAAAGGTCACTTGGGAAGAGGTACTGGGTGCCATCTTAGATCTTTTTGGTGCAAACCAGTTTCTTAGTTGTAGTCCTTTGGTTTTTTTATCTGGTTCCTGCCAGGAAGCTTAGCTAGCCCTGGAATCTCCCCCTGCTCTTGAGGAGTTCAGCCTGCTGTTGTCAGGGAGTGAGTTGAACCCTAGAAAGTCATTAAAAGTTTAAAGGTTAACTAACGATGCATAAGCACAACCCGGTGATGGTCCCAACACACCAAAGTGGACTAAATAACACTCAACTTGGCTATAAATCTCCACTTATTGTATTCAAAACTGGGTGCATTCTCTCTCCTCTACTACAAAAGCCCATGGTAGGAGTCCCTCTGAATAAAGTCTGCGTTGTCATCTTGGCCAGCATCAGAATTTTTTTTTTCTTTTACACCTACAAAGTACATGCAACATCACTGCATAAAGAATATGTGCTTAAGCAATTTTAGCTGTTACAATCTTTATCACTGTTAAAAAAAAGTGAGCTGAGTAAATTTGAATGTGTAATTGGCTTTATTCAAGGATTAGTGAATTGGGCAGCATCCCATTTAGAAAATCAGGAGCACCGAAGAGCTGTAGAAAAAGAAAGGTTTTTAAAGGCAGAGGAAGGGGGACACGGAAGTTATGTAGCAAAGAGCAATTGTTTCAGGCAAGGTAACCTTTCTCTGGGGGAGGTCCAGGGTCTATCAGGTAGATTCCCTCACTAGTATTGACCAGGAGTTTCAGATTGACTGGTTAAGTTACATTTCTGGGAGAGGCTGAACATGGAATTTGTTTAGGTATTCAGTCTTGGCTGGTGATGTGGACTCAGCAAAAGCAAATCCATTTTGGGCCTATTATCTCTTTTTTAACATTGCTATTATTATCCATGTATATTATTACTGTTTCTTAAAAGTTTCCATCACTGTCTGGCTTGGGAAATGTACGCTTGGCAGGTGATCTCATCGCAACTTGTACTTCTACGGCTGCATTTATGACAGCTTATTACCCTGAATTCAATGCGGGCATGGTACATGTCTGTGTTGTTCACGGTTATATCTCCAGTGTGAAGAAAACTGAAATAGGGGAGACCTGATAAATGTTTGCTGATTAAATAATTAATGTTTTAATTTAATGCAAAACCTTTATCCTTCTGTTATCCTTCCCCTAATCCAAGGAGATTCTTAACATGGTACACTTTCTGTAAAGTAACAATTATTTTTGGAGGGGATCTATGTTCAGAACAAATGTTGTTAAATAATTTTTTATATCCATGAAGATAAACCCTCATCTAAATTATAAGCTACTTGAGAGCAAAAGACTTGTCTCCTATTTTTTTTAATTTTTTTTTTTAGTATCATCCCATGGTCCTACGAATAGTTTACATACAATAAATTTTTAAACATGTTAAATATTACAACAGTTTCTCATAAGAAAACTGTCTATCTTTGAACTAGAACCCTTCTTGCAATGACATCTTCTCATATCTAAATAACATACATTAATAAAAATGAGGTAAAACAATATCTTTTCAAAAGTTTGTTATGAGGCATGTGGTTAATGGACAGTACGCTCTGTCTGCTGTTGTTTTATATGCTGAATGATAATCACAGCCCAGGGCTGACTATATGTTTTACATTTAGATTATTCCAATTTTAGGCTACCTCCTTTCAAGAAATTTTAATCTCCTAGTGGCACTTCTCACAAGGTATCAGACGGAAAAGTTTGAAAAAATATAAATTCTTTCTAAAAGATTTTAATAACATGGCAGTTTAAATTTATGTGCTCAGCAGACCTCTTAGAGAGGAACTGTTTTAAACCACGTTAATATAATGAGTATGATAAAATATATCAATATAAAATATGCCAGGCTGGAGAGGCTATAAAATTTCAACATTTGAGCAGGTGGCTAACTTACCAAAACAACTTAAACCTTTATGGTATCTTATCATGCTGACACAGAGCCTGGTGTTGTACAATGTCATTCAAATTAAAATTTAATTTTTCCTGCAGAGTTAATAACTAGACAAAGTCAGTGAACAAAAATAGTGAGAACCCATCAGCTTTTGATTGTCATTTTGAAAGAGAAGGGGAGATACTCTTCCTATCACAGGCCAGTGAATATTGCTATGTGTTGGTGCTAAAATAGGGAGCCGTGAATATGGAGGTGAGTAGCTCTCCATGCTATTCCAGGTCTTATTTTAGGAATTTAAGAAAGTAAATTAGATCTTTCATTAGAAAGCGAAAGTTAGGGAATATGTAAACATCCAGAAGTGGATTTGCTGTTGACCTTCTCTTTATTCTAATGGCAAAAATCAGCATTATATTAAGTATATATAATAAACTATCAAATTTCTCATAACTAGTCCTTAGATCCCAGATGTGCATTACTCACTTAGAACATCAATGCAACTTGAAACCCTCACCAATCACAGGCTAGGTGGATCATATATTTCAGCCCCTTTCAAACATAGACTAACGCTCCTTATGTCCTTCATAATCTTTCTCATGAGAATCACCCTCAGAGTTGAAGGCCCACATTGAGAATTACTCTGACTTTTCCTAAAATAGAAGGCTGTTGCCTATTTCCATGCAGCCTTACCTGATCCTGCCAGTTTTACAAAAATTCTTGTTCTATGTTCCTTATATAATGACCTTCCTTAGACAAGCCTCAGCTATAATCAGTTAAAGAAACATAGAGGCAAATATGAAGAATACAGGAAGATTAATCATAATAAGCAATTATCTTACTGGTTTATGTAGTTACTACACTATACATTATATTAGAGTGTATTCTTTCTGTTCATAAAAAAAGTTTGCTTTCCACCCCAGCAGCAGCCTCATACATCTCATGTTTGCTGAGTTTCTTGATTACATCATTTTTACTTGTGCTTGATTTTATTTTGTGTTTAGCTCATCCTGGCCCCAGTGGGTATGAAATCCACTGCTAATGACACCAGTAAGAATTATCCTTTTGAACAACTTGCTTGTTGGAATACCTCAAATTTGAGTGGATGTCTCTTTCATGATAAGATTATCTGAAGTATGGACTTCCATCTTGCTAGCAGTCTCTTTCTTTTTGGCTTTGATGAAAAGGTCATCATGTTGGGGAGGTAAGGGTCCTAGTCACCAGTTCCAACGTGTGTGTAGTGTGTGCGTGTGTGTGTGTGCAGAGGGGTTGTTCCTACTGTCCAGCAATTCTCAAACACCACCTGCTGTCCCACAGTTCAACTCAATTCTGACACTATGGACCTGGGGATAGCATCAGATTCCACAGGGTAAGGGCTCAGTCTCACAAGACTGCCCTCCATTTCAGATACCAATCGCAAGTCCAGGTTGTTACTTGCACTTCTGACTGACTGGCTATCAATCAGAGGTCCCCACAACCCCCTACTTGGGTTTGATTATTTGCTAGAGTGGCTCAGGACTCAGGAAATGAGTTTACTCACTACATTACTGGTTTCTTACAAAGGATCTTAAAGGATATGAATCAATAGCCAGATGGAGACATAGGGTGAGGTCTCAGACAAAGGAGCTCCTTTCTGTCTTTGTGGAATTTGGGGCCTAGCATGGTGGCATGTTGAAACATTCTGGCTCCCTTATGGGGAAGCTCTGGGGACCTTATTTTTGGGGGTTATATGGAAGCTTCATTACATTGACATGAAATCATATATTAAATCATTTTCCACTGGTGGTTGATTCAACCTCAAGGCCCTGTCTGCTCTTCAAAAATCAGGGGGTGGGCTGGCCGAGTGGCTCAGTTGGTTAAGAGTTCGCTCAAGAATGTGAGCTCTGAGCAACAGCGGTTTGAGTCCCGGCCTGAGCTGAGCTGCCACTGAGCTGCCAACAGGTGGCAGGACGGCTCAGCTAAAACAAAAACAAAAACAAACAAACAAACAAAAAAAGCAGGGGTGGGACCAAAAGTTCTAACCCTCAGTTCATCATTGGTTGTCCTGGCAATTAGGACACAGCCCCTTTCCCTTTAGGAGATTTCCAAAAGTCACCTCATTAACATAAACTCGGCTGTGGTTGAAAGGAGCTTGTTATAAATAACAAGACACTTATTTCACCTTTATGGCTCAAACACTTTCTAGGAACTGAGGTCAAGAGACCAAATATTATGACAAAAGATACTTCCATCACTCTTATCTCAGAAAATGTCAAGGATTTTGAGAGCGGTGAGCCAGGAACCGGGAATAAAGTCCAAATATATGTGAAATATATTTGTGTCATAAGAATGACCAAATATATATTTCTTATAAACCACCGTATCTCAGGAGACCAATACAGCAAAGAATTGAGGGGAGCCTCTGGCCAACAGCTATCTAGGAAGTAAGGCCTTCAGGCCAAAACCCAAAAGAAATTGCATCTTGCAACAATCATGTAACTAAACCTTGGAAGCAGATCTTTCATAAACATAGTGAAAGAAAAATTTAATGAATTAAATAATTCATTATTTTCCCACTACTTTCAGGATTCATTTCATTGTATTTTCTCTGGCTATGTTTACACAAAGGACATAAATTCTATTATATAATAGAATAGTGCTCAGTACTTGTTATAATGACAACTCTGGCAAGCCACCACCCTCTCTTCACTCTGTCCCTAATGAAATAGAAAACAAATCTGCAGTGCTTTTCTTATGATTTTATTAAGTGTGAAAAGGGAAACATTTTACAAAAGGCAGGGTATAAATTATAAACTATTCTCTCACAATTGCCTCTGATGTTGAAAGGTTTCTGTATACATGTGTAGAGAAGGGACAGTGATATTTTAAAATATATAAAATATTTCCTTATTGTTACATCACATCTATATAATAATCTTGACTTATTATCCTCAGATTTTAATGACCTAGTGTTAACAGAAAATATCTTTGAAGTATATTTTAATCAATATGAGTTTTTAAAATTAAATAATTATTTTATTTTTTATTGTGAAATACACATTTTTTAGAATTAGTTTCAGCTGCACAACACAGTGCAATAGTTATACTTTTTACCCCTTGAAGTGACAACCCCCATCCCCCAATTAATCGTTTTAGATTCTATTTTTAAATTTTGTCTCAGATGAACTGATATTTTGTTTCAGGGCTTCAATATATTTAAGGAGAACTGAGTTTCTTTGCTAGGAAAAAAATTTAGATTAAGTTATCAAAAGAACATACTTATTTTTTCCTTGATTGACAATCAAAGTTGCAGTTTCTCAGAGGATTTTTCTTAGTCTCCATTCCACAATTGCCAGTCAGTGAAGAAATTAACATAAATTGTGGGACTAATTTGTCAATGTTGTATTAAGTAAAAGTCAGACATCCTTCATTTATTGAATATCCATTGTATTCTGAAACTAGTATTTTATGATCTTTTTCATACTGTGACTTATGGAAAAACTTGAAAAAAAAATACAAAAATGAAAAATTTACTTTGGAAAATTAGCTACAAAATAATTTTTAGCACAAAAAATAATGTTGAAAAATTCAGAAACAAGAAGACTTGCTAAGAACCCAGTACAATTAAAGGTATAATTCTTATCCATTTG
>NW_017731601.1:0-2111 GCF_001890085.2 Hipposideros armiger | reverse complement strand
ATATATAAGAGGAATTTATTGTAGTGAAACTCTTTATATTAAAAGAGAATTTTTGCTTGAACTGGGTCAAGTGTTGTGAATCCCCCCAAATTTCTACCCACACAAAACATAGTTAAGTGATATAACTGTTTAAAAAAATAAAACTTAAAACATTTAACTCATTATTTTGAACTTTAATTTCATAAGGGGAAGATATTATTTTACTTGTGATTTTTTTTACGTATAAGGATTTGACTTAAAGAAAACAAAATATATTCATAAATTTTTAGAATCTCTGATTCTAAATATTCAACCTTAAGTATCCTGTCAGTATAATATTTGAACACTTTCAACATCTCCAACCAATAATCATTCATGTTTCTATTAAAGACTTTAGGGACAGTATCTAACTTACATTCTGAGGCAATTCACTCAGGTTTGGATAACTGTTGGCAAAAGATAACTCTTTATAGTCCCCTGTAGCTTCCCCCCATTAATTCTTGTTCTGCCCTATGACGTCTTACGTAGAATGATGCCCATTAGTATAAATGCAGGCTTCTATTAAAAAAATAAGTGCTTTAGCTGTTTCCACTTTCTTTGCGCCATGCTATGTAGCTTTTAGTTTTCGTTTTATCATATTTATTTTCATTTGTACTTCTATTAGAATGTAATACAGGTTTCTAAGTCAAGGGAACTTAAACTATTGTGGTTATATATGCTTTAAATCTTTATGAACTACATGAAATTATATACAAAATATTATTTTTATGAACACTGATTCTGGGGATGAAATGCCATAATTTTCATCAGACTCCAAAGAACAGCAGAAGGCCTCCGAAACTTGACTAATTTATATGACAGTAATCACTACATTTTAGATACTTTACTAACAAAAAAAGAAAAAAATGGAAAAACAGACCATTGAGAACCTGTTTACTTTCTTGGATCCTACATCTTGCATAATTTTTTAAAGAAAATTAGACTGTCTAAAATTATTTGCATACATACAGCAAATCCTCATTATTGGCAGTATCTGTATTTGTGCATTCACCTGCTGGCTACAATGTATTTGTAACCCCAAATCAACACGGTGCTTCCCTTCACGTCATTTGTGCACAGGTGACATCCCCCAAACATGCAAGTTCCTAGCTGAGGTTAAACAAGGTGATTCTCCACCTTCCTATTTCAGCTGTCAGTGTAAACAAGGGTCCTTTTAATGATCTATCTATTGCCACACATTTCACATTTTTGTTTCTTTTTGTTATTGATGGTGGTGATTTTAAATTGTAATATGACCACCGTGCATAGTGCTGAAGGGAGGTCGAGTGTTTTACACAAAACAAGGCTGTTATTGAAACGCTTTCTTATATTACCTTTATCTAGGGGTAGGTTATAGTGCTGTTGGCTTTGAGTTTAATGTTAAAGAGTCAATAATATATTACTATATATAATAATAAAGAATCAATGGTAACATAAACAGTCTTTAAATAGAAACACACATAAAACAAGGTTATGTATTGATCAGTTGATGGAAATCTGACCAAAAGCTCACAGGAACCTACCCCACCAGTATTTTATCAGGTTTCACTAATTTAGTGTTTCTGGAAACTTTATAGAACATAACTACTGAGTACCATGAGTAACTAGGTACTAGTGTATTTACATATATATATATAACTTGAAATAATCTTAAAAATGTATCACACATCGTTTTCTCTTTTCTCAGCAATTACTGTTTTGAAACTAAGTATAATACCTTGACATTATTCTATTAAATTTTAGTCCATTCTTCTAGTGTATCAGAAACTTCTTAGAACACAGTCATAACTCTTTGTGCATATTTATTAAATTGATTAAAAATGCATCTAAGTGTGTGCCAAATTTTCTGGTAATGTCTAAAATAATATTATTAATATTATCAATTTGAAGGGCAAGTAAGTCAATTAATTAAAAAATAATTACTGAATTCATTTTAAAGTATTTTGCCATTTACTTTTGAAGATATTAAGATAAACATAGCCAGGAGTTTTATTCATCAAAGAGTTTGGAGTCAATTTGAATAAAATGGGCAGAATGAGATGCATTATTATTTAAAGAGTATATGTTTTAGTCAGGAAACTAAAGTTCAAGTG
>NW_017733834.1:7356-8456 GCF_001890085.2 Hipposideros armiger | reverse complement strand
TCTGGCCCAAGCTGCCCTCAACCCCCATCTCTGAAGACTCCTGCACTGCTAACCCCACAGACCTCTGGGATGAGGGTGGGCAGAGGAATGCAGAATAACACACACACACACACACACACACACACACACACCCGATGCTGCGCAGCAGGGGAAAAAGACATGGGGGGTGGGAGGGGGAGTTGAGCAATCTAGTGGCTCAGCTGGACAGGGTTCACAAGCTTTGCCACTTATTTCCAATAATGCAGAAGAATTGTTCAATAAGCCATGAGGAAAAATGGGCTGATTTGGAAACAAATGGGGCCTATCTTATATCAAATACTAAAAGAAATTCTAGCTGCCTTTATAGTCAGAAATAAAAAGAAAAAGAACTAAAAGAAAATGCTTATGGGATTTTAAAACGGTGTATTACAAAAAGCAACAGGAAAAACCAAAAAGAAAAGCTCCGTATAATTAATGACATGTAAATTTAAAACCTCTGAACTACATTAAGAGCTAAATAAGAATCTGGAAAAATATCAGGCACTATTACAAGTTATTTCAAAAATATAAATGCCCCATAGGAAAAAAAAATCTATTAATAGACAATTCAAAGAAATAATGAATAGTCAACAGACATAAAAAGTTCTAGCTCTATAAATCAAATACATTCAAATTAAAAGTGGTATTATTTTTAACCTTAGGAAAACAAAATTTTATTCAGGTACTCCAAATTTAGGATGAAATAAGCACACAAACCCCTGTTAAAACGGCACATTTGTCCAATTCTGTTGGAAAACAATTTGGCCTTTCACCAATTATTCTACTTCTGGGAACACAGAAAAAGGAAAGACACACCAAAATATATGGGCTTGGGTATATATATTACATCATAATACACAGAAACTGTGTTCAACAAAAGTGAAAGACTGTATAAATGCAATCATTAAATATGTTTTGAAGAGTATTTTAATGCCATACATGTATTTTAACCATAGGTAATTAAAAAGGAATCAGGGTTCAAAGCTAGTTTAATAGAAAAGATGCATGTGTGTGCACAGGTGTACATAAAGAGGTTTTAAGGGGAATATTAAGAAACCACCAAATATCAGCAGGTATACTTG
>NW_017733834.1:0-2170 GCF_001890085.2 Hipposideros armiger | reverse complement strand
GCAGAGAGATGAAATCCTAAGAATGAACCAAAAAGAAATGATAGAGATAAAAAGCACTGTAACAGAAATGAAGAATGTTTTTGGTTGTCTGGACAAAGGAAGGAGTCTCTGAGCTTGAGGGTATATCAACACAATCCTCCCCAAAACTAAAGAGTACAAAGACTGAAAAAACAAAAGAGAATCCAAGGACTGCGGCACAACTACAAAAGGTGTAAGGTATGCATAATGGGAATACCAAAAGAGAAGAAAAATAGAAAGAAGCAGAAGAAATATTTGAAACAATAATGACAGAATTTCTCCAAATTAATATCAAATATCAAACCACAGACCCAGGAAGCTTAGAGAACACCAAGCAGGATAAATACAAAACAAAAATTGAAAGAAAGAAAGAAAGAAAGAAAGAAAGAAAGAAAGAAAGAAAGAAAGAAAGAAAGAAAGAAAGAAAAAGAAAGACACCTACACCTAGGCACACCATTTTCAAACTACAGAAAAACATCTTGCCTATAGAGGAATAAAGACAAGAATTATTATCCAACTTCTCGGAAACCATGCATGCAAGAGAATGAAGTGAAAGTTTAAAGTGTTAAGAGAAAGAAACCATAAGCCTAGAATTCTGTACGCCATGACATGATCAGTGAAGGAGAAATATTGTACTTTCTCAGACAAACAAAAATTGAGGGAATTTGTTGTAGACCTGACTTGCAAAAACTATTGCATTGCAAAAAACATAAAAAGAGTTCTTCAGCGAGAAAGAGAATAATATGTCAGAAACTCAGATCTACTTAAAGTATGAAGAGTATCAAAGGAGTAAGTGAAGGGACAGTTGTGCAAGAACAGATAAGATGGTATTACAAGCTTTGAACAGAGGCCAGAATGGAAGCGTAGGAACTTACAAAAGTCCTATCTTGAGAGTGTAGTAATAACAGCAACAGAGAAGTCATGAGGTAGTCTAGCAGAGAAGGGAGAGGGTATATGACTGCCTGCCATTTCTATTCTTTCACTTGTCTTTCATGATAACCACATGTTGTCTGTCGCCTCACCTATGGACTCAGAATCAGCCAGCTGTTTGACTTGTATATNCCAGGAACATCCACTCAATAACTGAAAAATATATTCATTGCCTTGCACTCAAAAAAGTGCTAATTAATACCATAAACCCTGGGTTGTCCAATAGAGTAGCACTATTCTCATGAGCATTTTGAGAACTTGAAATGCATGCTGTCCAAATTGGGACGTGCTATAAGTATAAAATATGCAATGAATTTCAAAGACAGTACAAAAATTTTTTTAATATCTCAGTGACTTTTTTACATTGACTACATGTTGAAGTGATAGTATTTTGGACACATTAGTTTAAAAATATCTTGCTAATATTAATTTCAATTTCACTTGTTCCTTTTTACTTTTTAATGTGGCTACTACAAAATTTAAAATGTGGCTCACTTTATACTTCTGTGGACAACATGGCTGTAATCAATGGAGAGGCTCTAACACCACAAATTTCTCTCCTACTCAAGAAAGGAAATGAATAATGTTCATGTTGTTATACAAATAACCTGAAGTGTGCTCTGATTCATGAAAAGAAGTCAACCTCAGGTTTCAGAACTTTGTTATTAGTAATGTATTTCTTGTGTGACTTCCCATTGGACCGCAGTCATATCTGTGTTATGACAAAATCATAAAGAGCCAATGGCATAAAAATTAAGCAAAACTACTTGCAAAGCTCATTAGGGTCAATAGATTTTATTTGTTCATTCATATGTGGTGGTAATATTAGAAACTCAAGGTATTTTGTTTTCAGTCTTTGGGAAAACTAGTCCATTATTGAAATGAGTTGTCCAGAAGCTGCTAAAAGTTTATTATAATTTTCTCAGAAAAGGTTACACCTAAAAAGATGAAATCCCTGCTTTCAGAAGGCTACCATCTGCAAAAAGAATAGGTAAAAAGGAAACAATAACAAAATAATACAAATAATAATTACATATAAATATATAAATATATTCATTCTCACATCTCAAATTAGCAAAAATTTGTTTAAAACAGAATATTCCATGCTATTGAAGGCAAACTGTGATAGGCACTGTAACATACTGTTGGTAAAATGTAAATTAGAATAGCCTTTCAAAAACAGTTTGGCAATATTTATTAAGAACTTTAAAAATGTTCATCC
>NW_017733833.1:18893-22186 GCF_001890085.2 Hipposideros armiger | reverse complement strand
ATATATATATATATATATATATATATATATATATATATATGCACTTGTACATATAATTTTGTTCATAAAAATCAGAAAATAATGAGCTTTTTGGTCAATTCTACTCTGGTTAACACCTTTGTATAATTGAAAGGAAAATGGCAGAAGGAGAACTACAGACAGCAGGTAAACTGAAGTTTCTTTTGGAATTTAATAGTTTTAGTGCTGTAAGATAATTTTGAATCCTATGAGGTCACTACTATTCTTACTAGTTTAGTAAGTAGTGTCTGATTTACATATATAAAAAATAAAGTTTAAAGGATTCTCAAGGAATATTTAAAAATTAACCTTTTTAAACAAAGAATGCCAAATTATAAAATGTTATACATAGCATAATCAACAACAAAAAGTTCTGGTTGACATTATATCAATCAATTAAATGGGACGAACGATGCAGATGCAGTAATAAGGTTGATAGCAAAATTTTTTTTTAATTATTTATTTTTTTATTATTAGTTTTAGGTGTACAAAACAATGCAATAGTTATCTTTTTCAGTCCTCACAAAGTGACAACACCCTTCCCCCCATCCACTGCCCTCCACCCCCAATATCATACATATCTATTACAATTCCATTGACTCCATTCCTACACTATACTCAGCATCCTGTGACTATATGTATATAAAATTATAGTTGACATACAATATTATTCAACATCAGCTTCAGATACATAGTGCGGTGGTCAGTCCTCTACACCATCTATGAAGTACTCTCCCTAACAAGACATGAGTCCATCTGGCCCACTAAAAAATATTTACAACATTATTGTTGTATTCCCCAGACTGTCTTTTTTATCCCTGAGGCCACATTGTAGTTACCAATTTATATTGTCTCGTCCCTTCCCCTTCTCCTTCATCCCTACCCCCTCCCAACTAGCAACCATCAGTTTTTCCTCTGTGTCTCTGAGACTATTTCTGTTTGAATTTCTCATTTATTCAGCTCTTTAGATTCCACATATAAGTGAGATCATATGGTATTTGTCTTTCTCTGACTGACTTATTTCACTTAGCTTAATATTCTCTAGGTCCATCCATATCATTGCAAATGGTACTATTTCCTTCTTCTTTATAGCTGAGTAATACTCCGTTGTGTAAATGTACCATAGATTCTTAATCCAGTCATCTACCTAGTCTTGGCTATTGTAAATAGNTTCTCATTAAGAAAGCTGAAAACATTAACCTATTTGACTTCAGCAGGGTATAGCTGTATGCTCACAGAGAAACAGGGCAATAAAGAACATATGGGAACTTGGCATTGAACCCACCTACTCAAGGAGATATATGGAGATACACTTATCACACATTATTATCATCATTTATTTATCTGTCTCCCCTGCTAGAGCAGAGATAAATTTTGTTTTAGGAACTATTGTATCTCCATCACTAAACATAGGATCTGGCATACAGTAAGGCTTGAATAATTAAGAATGAATACATAAGTGAATAAATGAATGCATGCATGCGTAGATGGATGGACAGGTAAGTGGGTAGATGGATAATTCTAGAAGCAATTATGACTACAATTATTGCCCAGAGGCGATTATGACTACAGTCAGGGGAAAAGTCAAAATCAAGTCTAAGCCCATGGTTATAATGGAGTATCCTAAAAGACACTACAGGGCTAGTACTCAGTACTGTGTGTGACCCACTAGGCATCCACGTCTGGCGAGTCTGTCCTTGGGTAACATGCTGGAGAAGAAGACTGACAAAAGTAATGCAAGGCCTCAGACAGATTGGTGGTTAGAAGAAGTCAAATGCAGAAATGAGACTAAGGCAGATGCCCCAGCTCCCAGAAGAGATTGGAATGTTTTATCAGTTTACCAGAAAAGGAATTCCATAAGGGGACCATGGCAAAATCCCAGAGCTAGGAATTAGAGCCCAGAGGGAAGTCTGGGCCAACCAAGAACATAATTTTAAGAACATGGAAACGATGGGAGACTGGATCAGGGGGGATCATTTCAGGAGCTAAGAGGCCCCAGATGTGACAATCAGCATGAGTGGTGTGGCCAAAGAGAAGAAGACCTGAAGCTAGTCAACCAGGACTAACTCAGGAATTGGACAGGATTAAGTATCAGCAAAGTGTAGCTGCACAGGGCCAAATATAGCCCAGTCTGTGGCCGACATCTGTATTAGCATCTATCCTCAAATGTATCAGGTATTTAATTCTAATAGGAGAGTGAAGATTATATATGGACTAATGGCTTCCAAAGAATGGAAACATTTTTAAAAACTATGTATACGAGTAGTTCCCAGATTATCTAGTATGCCTTATACTAACAAAGGTGTTATTATACAGACAGTGACAAATGTCAACTCTTTTTCAGTCCCAAGGCAGCCTTTAACTACTGCTTTTGCCTTGTTTTTTGCCTTGGCAACTAATATTCAGACTTTCCATAATTGTTGGTACTTACAGTCAAAATTATCTCCAAGCCCTTCTCTGGTTTGGTGCAAGAGTGACCTAGTGAAGACCACACATTTATCAGGTCATAGTTTCCAGTTTGTCAGCCCACCCATGATCTAGGATTTGTTTGACTACCAAGGGGAGAAAAGAATAAAATGATCAAAGTCTATCTTAGATTGTTATACTGTGTGGGTGAATGGGCACTACTTAACTGACAGGACTCATCAAGATAAATGCTACTTCTGACCAAATAAAGGTTTGGCAAACTGCGCGCTTCATGCTTTATCATGCTGTGAAAATCCAAGTAATTTAGAATCAATATGGTACAAGATAAGTATAAAAGGCAAAATTTGATTTTCATTGCTCCAAAATGTCAAGAATAGGCTGATGGCTTAGATTAGTGTTTCGAATCTTCCTCCTAAATCCGAGCAATTTTATTTATGCAAAAATTAACCCATTTCTTGAAAATGGCTGAATAAGAGTTATCTACTCTCTGCTATGATGAAGTTCACAATTTTTATATTTTATTTATTTTTTTAATATCTCTTCAAATGAACATGGACTAGTTGGGATGGACAGTCTTCTAATTCAAATAGAAGGTTTGTTTCTCATTAAATCTCAGCAACCTAATTGGAGGAGCCATTTTATAGGTAATGAGCAGATGCCTGGACCACATAACAACTCAGTTCTTGATTTAAATGAATGTGGTTGACCAAGGTTTTTTCTCAGGTTGGAGTAAGTCTTGAGATATCTAATATGAATGTACTAAAAGTAGCAATAACGACATCAATCTGTAGCTACTAATACCTACGCCACATGGGATTGGTTTCTACTCTGTCATCTCTTATCACATA
>NW_017733833.1:17337-18378 GCF_001890085.2 Hipposideros armiger | reverse complement strand
TATATATACACATATAACACATATAACTACGTTTGGTAGCTAAACAGTCTTCATTTTATAAATAATATCTGCTTCTTGTATCCATTTTATTGCTATTGACTACTGTGCATAAGGCTTGATCATGATACAAGCAAACACAATTTTGTGTTATAACTAAGCAGTCTCATAATATTCACTTCAGTAATCTTTATAAAATCTTTCCAAATAAAAAATGTTTGGATAATCTGCAACTCCTTATGCCACTATTATCCACATGCAGATTGACGTGCTAATTATGCATGTGTTACAATAAAGTAACCTATTTTATTACTCTAAAAAATTGCTTAAGCATTTTTTTAAAAACAGGAAGCTCTTGAAGGAGAAATCAGAAACAATTACATTAACAACACATAAATGTTTGTTCTTTGTTTCAGAGGAACATTAAGGAAGATTTGACTTTCATTTTCTTCTGGAAATCAAACATTGGAATAAATTAATAGAGTAGGCTGAAAAATATGCTTTCCCATAATTCTATAACAGAAATTCCTTGTTTCAGGATCAGGTACCAGGGGGTAAAGACTAAGGGTCATTAGAATCTCAGTCTGGTCTTATTCAATCTTACATTCAAAGTTTGTCACACCATTAGAAATGCTGGCCTTCTGGACCTGCTCAGTTTAGAGAGCAAAGGTGAAGGTACTGTTGTCTCAGATTTGAACATCAGACTCATATATCCACATATGTCCATCTGTGTGTTCCACAGGTATTTCACAACCTCTTCAAGAAAGAACTTTCTATCAATACCTTATTCTGGGAGACTAGATAGTCTCAGTTTACTCTTGATCACTATTGATATCAAATCATTTAATCAGTAATTTATCTTTTTTTTTCAGAAACATTTATTGAGAACATGTCAGGCTAAGTATCTGCTAGAGATACAAAGAGATAATTCTTTGATACACAGAATTAAACATTTCTTTTACTTTGATCCCAGCATGGTACACAGACCTGTATTTTAACAATTTATAATTATTCATTGATATGCATGATTTCTCATGAGTCTAT
>NW_017733833.1:8226-11039 GCF_001890085.2 Hipposideros armiger | reverse complement strand
GCTGGGTGTGCGTCTTCGGGCACTCTTTCCACTGTAGGCTGTGGCAGGGTGGAGATTTCAGAGCTGCTAAAAGTCACCTGTCGGGGGTCTTCCTGTGACTCAGCAGCTGAAGTCGCTCTGCTTCCCAAGCTGCCAGGAGAGGTGGGGGCGGGGATGGTGTGTTTATGCGCACACTCCTGCAGCCTCTTCTCATGCTGAGTTTCTCAACCCCCTGGGAGTAGGAGCCCCTGTAATCTGACTCTACTCCTCCATTCAGGGGTCAGTTTAAGGCTCTCTCAATGCAGGGGCCAAGGTTTCTGAAAGAAAGTAGGGGTGGGCTCTTATCTATGCAGTTTTTGCTTCCTGTCCGAGAAAAAAGAAAGAAAAAAAGGCCCACCGCTGTTTGGAGCTGAGGCTTTCGCCTGGGACGCTCCAGCCAGCTCCTGCTGCGCTCTGGGAGGGACCGCAGGGGTGCAGGGACTGAGCCCACCCTGGTGCTGCAGCGCTCTCCGCTCTGCCTCCTGGGGTCCCATGTCTCCGCAGCTGTGGGTGTGGGCTGCGTATCCATGCATCTCGCTTCCCTCTTCCGCCGCTCGCCCGGTTTGAGGTTTCTGCCTCAGAGCCTGCGTGCCGCGGGGCTCCTGCTGCATTCCTGCAGGACCAGGTGGGAACAGGGGCTGAGCCTGCCTTGGCGCTGCAACGCTCTCCGCTCTGTCTCCTAGGTTCCGGCAGCTCCGCAGCCAGGTGCGGACTGCGCCTCTTCCCCCACGTCTCCTCTCTCTCTCTTCACCCATTTGCCCAGCCTGAAGCTTCTGCCTCAGACTGCAAACTGTCGCGCTCCTGCTGCTCTCTAGGCTGCCCCGAGGCACGGGGAGCGAGCAGCGGGAACACTCTTCCATCTGCTCTCTGAGGCCCCGTGTCTCAGCAGCCGCGGGTGCGGGCTGCGCCTCCACCGTCTCGCCTCCCTCTTCCCCCACTCGTCCTGTCTGCCCACCTTTAAGTACTCCGCATGGGAGTCTCTTAGCTGCTCTGTGTGCAGGGTAGAGGTTTGTTTGCTGAGTTTCAGCAGTTCAAACTGCGACAACTTCCAGGGGAGAACTCAGGGAGCCCTCCTCACAGCCGTCATTTTCCAGGGCATCCTAAAATAGCATGCAAAAATTTTCTTTGATGATGTATTTGCTGTAATCTGACCTCATTCTCCTAAAACCTCAAAATTTGAATAACTCTAGAAATGGGAGGCCAATGATCAAGGATTGTTGAAAGATACCAAGGAATTGCCAGTTCTTTTTTCCCTTTATTTTGGGCACATATGACACTTTTTTGCTTGTTTTTCAAAAGGAGTGAGTTGATTAGAAGAGGATTGGTTCCATGGAGTGTGACCAAGAGGCTGAGACTCTCATTGTAAGGAGAGACAAAGCTACCTGAGTAAATAGAGCAGTTAAGTCAGTAAGAGATGAGAGGGGGTACTTTGGGAAATTGTTGCTCACTAGAACAGACCCATGCTTAGGAAGGGGAGAAAAGGTAATATGTACTTGAGAAATCAATTTGGGTTAAATATTACAGCTTGTCTTTAGTTATTCATTTTTTTATGGATATAGTTATTNAGGTATCTTTTGATTTCCTCTTTCATCTCATTTTTGACCCACTCGCTATTAGTAGCATATTATTCAGCCTCCAAGTATTTGTGTGCTTTCTGGATTTCTTCTTATAATTTATTTCTAGTTTCATAGCATTGTGGTCAGAGAAGACGCTTGATATGATTTCAATCTTCTTAAATTTATTGAGACTTGTTTTGTGGCCTAACATGTGGTCAATCTTGGAAAATGTTTTGTGTGCACTTGAGAAGAATGTATATTCTGTATCTTTGGGGTGAAATGCTCTGAAAATATCAGTTAAATCCTCCTGGTCTAATGTGTCATTTAAGGTCGCTGTTTCCACATTAATTTTCTGTCTGGAGAATCTGTCCATTGGTGACAGCGGGGCGTTGAAGTCCCCTACTATGATAGTGTTACTATTGATCTCCATCTTTAATTCTGTCAATATCTGTTTTATATATTTAGGAGCTCCTATGTTAGGTGCATAGATGTTTACTAGGGTTATGTCCTCTTGTTGGATCAATCTCTGTATTATGAAGTGCACTTCTTTGTCCTTTATTATATTCTTCAACTTAAAATTCATTTTATCTGATATAAAAATCGCTACTTCATCTTTTTTCTCACTTCCATTTGCATTAAATATTTTATTCCATCCCTTTACTTTCAGTTTGTGTCTTTTGAGCTGAGGTGAGTCTCTTGTATACAGCATATGCAAGAGTCTTGCTTTCTTATTCATGCAGCCACCCTATGTCTTTTGATTGGAGCATTCAATCCATTTATATTTAATGTGATTATTGATAGGTGCATAGTTATTGCCATTTTGTTATTTGTGTTCCTGGTCTTTGTTAATTAGGTTGTTTTTCTATTTCCTCTGTTTGAAGAAGATCTTTTAACATTTCCTGCAGTGTTGGCTTGGTGATAATGAATTTGTTTAGCTTATTCTTTTCTGGGAAGCTCTTTATCTCTCCTTCAATATTAAATGATAACCTTGCTGGATAAAGCAATCTAGGTTGTAGGCCTTTGTTTTTCATCACTTTGAAGACCTCCTGCCACTCCCTTCTGGCCTGCGGAGTTTCCTGTAGAAAAGTCAGCTGATAATCTTATGGGGCTGCCCTTATAAGTAACTTGCTACCAGTCCCTTGCTGCTTTTAGGATTCTGTCTTTGTCTTTAACCCTTGCCATTTTTACTATAATGTATCTTGGTGTGGGCCTGTTTGGGATCATCTTGGTTGGAACTCT
>NW_017733833.1:0-4646 GCF_001890085.2 Hipposideros armiger | reverse complement strand
CAATTTCCCTGACTGCCTATAATTTTCCTATCTCAGTAACATTTATCAGTCTTCATTATTCACTGCTAAGAAAGTGTTCCAAAGTGATTTCAATTTCTCCCTACTTAGCTCTCATTTTCTTGTACTTAAGGAAATGATAAATTAGTACCTCACTAATGAAGCTTCTGATTCACCTTTTTTTTTTTTTCAATAAGTTTTCTCTGAGATTTGCTAGTCCTGCTGCTCCTATGTATCCTTGAAAGATATACACCAGGGGAAACAAATTACTTCTGTGGATATTATAAATCAGAGTAGTAGTCCATAAAAGCTTAGTGTATTTGTCTGCTTTAATTTATTAAATCAAGCTAGGAATGATGAAGTATAAAAGAGAAAATGTGTCTGTCTTTCTAAGATGATCTACAGAGATGAAAGGCAAAACATAGGATGTAGATTACATCTAAACTGATCAAAAAGATGTAGGTTACATCTAAATTTTTTGAAATCTTCCACACAGAGAATATTCCTCACCTGCAGATTTTATGTGGCTGAACTGAATATAAGATATAGTCAGTTGGAGGGTTTTAATATAAATAAATGATGGTTTCATCAGAATACAGAAGGGGATCTGCGCAAGAACCATGGAATTAGATATTGTTATGACTCATACATTTCTGCTTTGACAAATTTCTTTTTTAATGTCAGACATTTGATGATTAATTTCATGTTTGTCATTTTTTATATTTACATACGGTGCAGCCAGAATGACTATGCAAATTCTTTTCTTTAATTAAATTTGATTGTATTGCCTATAGTGGTATAGACATTACATTTATAGTAAATATTTCCAATAGAAATTAACTATGTGCAAATATTACTGCAGTAATGAGAGTAATATGTGAACGTGTACCCTTCCCTCTGCTGCCAATAGAAAAGATCAAGAGAAAATTTAAAGTCTTAAGTTTTAGGGGTGGATAGAGATATAAACACATTTTTTCATAGCTAGAATATAAAATATGTTTCATGTCAAATGATTTCAAATCTTTTAAATGAATCTTTTGGCAGAGAAAAGTTATCCAATATTCTGATAACCGTTAATCAAATGTAAGTTTTTAATATTTTTGGGTATTCGTTTTAGCCAACATAATGATCTTAGGGGGGAATTAGGATGTTTTAGTCCAACAAATTAAAAATTAACAAATGCTTTCTACATTGTTGCTTTGAACCATAATTTTTGTGTGAATAAATTAACCAATAATCGCAAAGTATCAGAACCTATATTAGTTTTCTTTCACTGCATAACAAATTACTACAAAATTAGTGGCTTAAAATGACATTCATTTGTTATCTCAGAATTCTCTAGGCCAGAGGTTCAGGCAGTCTTGACTGTTATCTCTGGTCGGGGTATCACATGGCTGACATCAAGATATCACCTGGCCTGGACTCATACCTGGACACTCTGGGGGCAAGGCTCTGCATCCAGGCTCATTCAGATCATTGACATAATTTAGTTCTTTGCAGGTATAGGACTGAAGTCCCTGCCTCCTTACTAGCTGTTGGAGGGGATTGTTCAGCTTCTAGAAGACATCCACATTCCTTGGCTCATGTCTCTCTCCACCTTCAAAGCCAGCTAGGACATATCAAATCCTTCCTGCGCTTTCAGTCTCTCTGACTTCCCCTTGTGCCTTCCTCTTCTGCCTTTTAAAAGGCTCTTGTGATTAGATCAAGTCTAGATAATGTCTATAGCTTAAGGTAAACTTACTTGGGACTTTAATTACAACTGCCAGTTTCCTTCACAGCAGCACCTAAATTAGTGTTTGATTGAATAACCTGGGAACCTTGGACCATCTTAGGAATTTTGTCTACCACAAAACTCATAATTCATCTATCTAAAGGCTATCTTCATATTAGTGACAAACTGCCTGTGAATTCTAGTCCTATGGATATAAACTTCATCAAGGTTTGGCAAATATCATCCTATACAGTATGGGAAAAGAATTCAGAAGAGTTTGAAGTATTTTGTTAAACCACAAATTTAAAGTAAGGTAGCTCTTATGGAGAATGAAGAAGAGAATATTACTTACATAAACTTGAACTTTAGAAGCATTTGATTTTCACAAACTTTCCAAGTGATTCAAATGATTATAATAGTATACTATGAAATTTAACAACCCAACACTATCCAATCTAGTATTGTGGGAAGAATGGCAAATCTGTAAAAATATTNCAGTAATGAGAGTAATATGTGAACGTGTACCCTTCCCTCTGCTGCCAATAGAAAAGATCAAGAGAAAATTTAAAGTCTTAAGTTTTAGGGGTGGATAGAGATATAAACACATTTTTTCATAGCTAGAATATAAAATATGTTTCATGTCAAATGATTTCAAATCTTTTAAATGAATCTTTTGGCAGAGAAAAGTTATCCAATATTCTGATAACCGTTAATCAAATGTAAGTTTTTAATATTTTTGGGTATTCGTTTTAGCCAACATAATGATCTTAGGGGGGAATTAGGATGTTTTAGTCCAACAAATTAAAAATTAACAAATGCTTTCTACATTGTTGCTTTGAACCATAATTTTTGTGTGAATAAATTAACCAATAATCGCAAAGTATCAGAACCTATATTAGTTTTCTTTCACTGCATAACAAATTACTACAAAATTAGTGGCTTAAAATGACATTCATTTGTTATCTCAGAGTTCTCTAGGTCAGAGGTTCAGGCAGTCTTGACTGTTATCTCTGGTCGGGGTATCACATGGCTGACATCAAGATATCACCTGGCCTGGACTCATACCTGGACACTCTGGGGGCAAGGCTCTGCATCCAGGCTCATTCAGATCATTGACATAATTTAGTTCTTTGCAGGTATAGGACTGAAGTCCCTGCCTCCTTACTAGCTGTTGGAGGGGATTGTTCAGCTTCTAGAAGACATCCACATTCCTTGGCTCATGTCTCTCTCCACCTTCAAAGCCAGCTAGGACATATCAAATCCTTCCTGCGCTTTCAGTCTCTCTGACTTCCCCTTGTGCCTTCCTCTTCTGCCTTTTAAAAGGCTCTTGTGATTAGATCAAGTCTAGATAATGTCTATAGCTTAAGGTAAACTTACTTGGGACTTTAATTACAACTGCCAGTTTCCTTCACAGCAGCACCTAAATTAGTGTTTGATTGAATAACCTGGGAACCTTGGACCATCTTAGGAATTTTGTCTACCACAAAACTCATAATTCATCTATCTAAAGGCTATCTTCATATTAGTGACAAACTGCCTGTGAATTCTAGTCCTATGGATATAAACTTCATCAAGGTTTGGCAAATATCATCCTATACAGTATGGGAAAAGAATTCAGAAGAGTTTGAAGTATTTTGTTAAACCACAAATTTAAAGTAAGGTAGCTCTTATGGAGAATGAAGAAGAGAATATTACTTACATAAACTTGAACTTTAGAAGCATTTGATTTTCACAAACTTTCCAAGTGATTCAAATGATTATAATAGTATACTATGAAATTTAACAACCCAACACTATCCAATCTAGTATTGTGGGAAGAATGGCAAATCTGTAAAAATATTGTGGCATATCAATAGTAGGAACATTTATTTCTTCTATTGTTTTTCTTTAAAGGGACACATGATTGTTAGAAATGTAGGTCTCATCAAAACTGCACCACAAAATATATGAAAAAAATTTTCTATAAAACAATTAGCTGAAGTTATTGTTATGCCATTTGACTCCTCTACCCAAGGCCACAGTTAGCTCAACCTGGGATTTCCAGTATTTTCTTTTAAAAGAGATTCACAAAATGAGATTTCAAAACCTTTATTGTTAATTAATCTCTTTGTACCTTGTATACCCTTTAATATATTAAAAAGTTATTGTTTAAATCTCTCAAAGAGATGAAAAACAATTGGTCACCATCCTTTGTATGAGGCCCCTTGGGAGAAAAAAGTATTTCCCATTCAGCAATGGAACTAATGGATTTTCCATTGCTTATGGTCCAGTTTCAAAGGTGGGATATTAAAGAAAGTTGCATGAACAAAAGGTCAGGATAGCCCCATCGTTACTCTTCAGTTATGTTTTGTCATAATAACTATGCTAATTGGAAAATGGTTCTTTTTGTTGTTGGTTTTTTTTTTAGCTGAGCCATCCTGCCACCTGTTGGCAGCTCAGCGGCAGCTCAGCTCAAGCCAGGCATCAAACCACTGTTGCTCAGAGCTCAAACTCTTGATCAAGCTCTTAACCAACTGAGCCACTCAGCTGGCAGGAAAATGTTTTGTTGGAGAGGGGGGTGTCAGTAAAAGTACAGATGATATTTTCAAGTTATAAATAGGATAATTATAAACAAACATTGCTCAGACTAAACAGGGACCATTGGATAAAGAAGACACCATGGCCAGAGATTCCATAAAGATGCCACATTTTAACATTGAGAATGTTTCTGAATCTTGTAACAATTTAACTGTAATTGTAGCAAAAGGAGAAATATTTCCCACCTACATTCCTCATCTGTAAAAGGCATTCTAAGTACTGATATGACAGTCCTACAGGACTGCCCTTCATTCCTTCAAATGGTAGAAAATTAATATAGTGTAAACATGTTATAAGGATGAATATAAATAAGCATCTTAAAACCCATTGGATGTCTCCATTTCCTTTCCTAAAATGAGTC
>NW_017733832.1:7720-8992 GCF_001890085.2 Hipposideros armiger | reverse complement strand
GAAGAACAAAAGGACAGCAACTTGTCTGTTCCCCTTCCCCCAATTCCCCAGCACAGTTCCCATCCCCCAATTCCCCAATAAAAATCTTTAAAAAAAAAAAGAATCTATAAGTGTCAAAAATGAGTATTTTACTAAAGATTTTGTGGGAGGCAGGGAAAAGAATTACGATATATACTACAAGGCACAAAACACTACTGAATTCCTCATTAAAATGTGCCTTTTCCCCCACAGGTTTTCTTCAACTCTCTCCTTTCCCTTCCTAATGTGGCCTAGAAAAAAAAACAAAAACCTGTTAATCGTAGCTCTTCGGTCCCCTATTCAGCTAAACAATGTTTGAACATTGGGCTCCAACCATGGTAATAATAGTGCACTGCTGCCTTTCTAACTATCCCAGGGTATAGGGCTGACGTCTGTTTTTTCTTCTTTTTTCATAGGGTAAAGCCATCCTAGGTGTCTTTTTCCCTTGTTCACAAAACTTTGAATATTAAAAAAATTGCTCTCACTCAGTCAAGTACTCTCACAGTCAAATACTTGACAACCTTCATAGGAAGTGAGAAGAGTAATTAATTCCAGACAATACGCTGTTAGTACCAATGGTAATGATGGCTGTGATGGTGGGGGCAAAAAAGCAGACAGACGAGACCCAGAAGGTGAGCATGATATAAACCTTGTCTCTCTTAAACAACTATACAAGGATGACCATTGCTGTATCCACTGAGGGGGAGCCAAGGCTTAGAGATGAAATCACCTGCACTGATTCACACAGCCAGTGTTTCATCTAAATTGTGAGCCAGTCCAAAGCCCGGGCTCTTAACAACATCACATGTTATACTGACTCCTTCAAATGCAAATGAAGAAAGAAACAAGAACTCATAGACACAGACAACAGTTTACTGGTTACCACAGGGTAAGGAGAGAGCAGGGTGGTAGGAGAGGGAAAACGGGGTCAAATATCTGGTGATGGAAGGAGAACTGACTCTGGATGGTGAACACACAATGCAATATACAGACGATGTATTACAGAACTGTACATTTGAAACCTATGTAATTTTATTAACCAATGTCACCCCAATAAATTTAACTAAAAATGCAAACAATAACAAAAAATAAAGTAAAATAAAAGATATTCACTGGAAATGGTTTCTATTTGCTTCACTTCTACTCTGCTCAATAAACGTATTTTGCGTACCTATGATATGTCAGATAATAAGCTAGGCATTAAAAATTTTTAAAGAAAAAAACCCTGGATCTTATTTATACTTTTCTATCCTG
>NW_017733832.1:0-1415 GCF_001890085.2 Hipposideros armiger | reverse complement strand
TGGCAAGCCCCGGTCAGGTACCCACCCCTTGAGATGGAGAGAGAACAGCAGGGCCCTTCACACCGGAATCACACAGAGTGGGACTGGGGACAGGGGGGTCTACATAGGAAAACACTTTATTTACAAAGCAGGCTATGGCCCAGATTTGACTTTGGGCCAGAGTTTGCCAACCCCTGCTGTACACTAAATAATCCGTGAATGCAGAAACAATGTCTTTTTTTCTTCACCCATGTATCCTAGGACCTAACATCATCCTAAGTAATGGGAATTCAATGATACTTGTTAAATATATGTTGAGTTAATTACTTAATTTTAAAGCTAAGTTTCGGGCTGGCCGAGTGGCTCAGTTGGTTAAGAGCTCACTCAAGAGTTTGAGCTCTGAGCAACAGCAGTTCGATGCCCAGCCCAAGCTGAGCTGCTACTGAGCTGCCAAAAGGTGGCAGGTTGGCTAGCTAAAAAATAACAAAAGAAAACAAAGAAAAATAAATACATAAATAAAGCTAAGTTAATGGTTTTCCCTCCACTTAAGAGAGACCAACAAATTTCAGTCTGTTTGAAAAACTACTTCAGTGTCTTAAAACAAGATGGCATTTTACAAGTATATATTGCAATCTGTTAGAGTAGCTAAGTATAAACTCCATACACACACAGAACTGTGTTCATATTGTGTCTCCTTAGGAAAATCACCACTCTGAGTGTCGGTTTGCTCATTCATAAAATAGGAATATTATCTAACTTTAAAAATGGTTGTGAGGATTAAATGGCATCATTTATTTGAAATATATTGGGTTGTTGGAAAAGTCATGACGCATTTTTGCAATGAAAAACATAAGAAAAATATGTCATGACTTTTCTGACAACCCAATATATTATAATACATAACCCACCACTTCATATTGTCCTCAACAAGTTAACTGTGCCCAAAAAAAAGGAAAGCGGGAGAAATGTCACCTCCCCATTAGCAGGACTGACTCCATCTGAGTTTCCACACTGAGTGGTCTGGAGGCTGACAGAGCTGTTCTCAATATCTGAATGATTGCTTAAGAGAGCTTGCCTCGCCAAATCTCCAAGGTAAACACTTCACCACCGCTGAGAAAAGCGCCCCTCACTTTGTGTTTAAGCATAAACAGAGGATACTCCTTCCAAGTGGCTTACAGAACTTTTTTTTCATCACAAACACACTTCATCTTTAATGGCTGAGGCAATGATAATCAACACCAATGTGAAGAACCACTTCAGAGGGAGAGGAGCCACCACTGAAAACGCAGAGGCAACGTGAAACTAAACACTTAGTATTCAAATTTTGCAAAAATTACTTTCTTGGAATTGGAGCGTGGAGTGAAAGGTTTTTCTTTATATGTTTCTGTGTAAAACAATCACTTAAATCTTAACTAGTAGCTAGTTTACATCAATCT
>NW_017733831.1:24176-24878 GCF_001890085.2 Hipposideros armiger | reverse complement strand
TCTGGAAGTGTTTGTGTTGGGCTGAGATAACTTTAGGTGGAGAGTTAGGTTTCGAGGAGAAAAGAGAGTGAGGTTTCCGGTGGGAAACACAGGTAAGGTCAAGGCTATGGACCGGATTAGGACTAGGTTGAGGGAGAGGATCAGGGATCGGTTTGCGGTTGGAAACAGATTGAAAGGTAGGGTTGGGGGAACCGCCAGCTTTAGAGTAAGTTTCTCTGTTTGGATGAGGTCCCGAGACAGGTTCAGGGACAGCTTTAGTGTCACTTGCAATTAAAGACAGGATTACGTTGAGAGGCCCAGTTAGGGACGCAATCAAGGTTAGTTTGCGTGAACACTAGATGTTAAGTGAGGAGTCAAGGTTAGCTCTATGAACAGCTGTACAGTTAGTCTTTAGGTAGTGTGAGGTGTAGGAACTCCATTAGGGTCAGCAACAGGCCTAGTTTTATGGTGAGGTAGGGAAACACCATGAAGTTTGGTATCAGCGTGAAGGTAGGGTTTTTTGTTAGGGTGAAACCAGTGTATCATACAGGTCAAATACGGGGCTGGGGGTAGTGTTAGAGATGGTGTTATGCGAAGGTTAGGGAAAGGCCTAGGTTTCCAAGGAGCAACTGTGTTAGGGGTAGTTTCAGGTAGTGGATTAGCTTTCAGGTGAGGGCCAGTTTTAACGACTCGGTTATGAGGAGCTTGGGGGTGAGTGTTAGG
>NW_017733831.1:21160-22607 GCF_001890085.2 Hipposideros armiger | reverse complement strand
GTCTTTAGGTAGTGTGAGGCGTAGGAACTGCATTAGGGTCAGCAACAGGCCCAGTTTTATGGTGAGGTAGGGAAACACCGTGAAGTTTGGTATCAGCGTGTAGGTAGGGTTTTTTGTTAGGGTGAAAACCAGTGTACCATACAGGTCAAATACGAGGCTGGGGGTAGTGTTAGAGAGGGTGTTAGGCTACGGTTAGGAGAAGGCCTAGGTTTCCAAGGAGAGACTGTGGTAAGTGTAGTTTCAGGCAGAGGAGTAGCGTTCATGTGAGGGCCAGTTTTACCGACTCAGTTAGGTGTTGGATAGGGTTCAGTGTTAGGAATAGTATTTGGGTCTCCAGCTAGGGTTTATGAAAAGTTCCTATGTACGGTTATATTCAGGGATATGGGTAGGTTTAGGCCTTGGAATAGTTCAGTGCCAAGGCTGTCATCAGGGCCAGGAGGAGTGTTAGGATTTGGTGGAAAACTCAAGACCATGTGCAAATTTGGGTGAGAACACGGGCCAGTGTTAGCTTCAGAACCAGAGTTCAGGAGAAGGACAGCTCTAGGTGTGGTTCTATGCAGAGTGTTAGGTTCAGGTCTAGGGACATGTGCAGCTTTCACTTTAGGGTGAGGGGCAGTGTTAGTGGTGTTCTTAGGAAGAGGGTTCACGGTAAGCTTCTGCTTAGTCACGAAGTGTTCGTGTTGGGCTGCGTTAACGTTAGGTGGAGGGTTAGGTTTCTGCGAGGAACATGGTGATGTTTCGAGTGGCAAACACAGGTAAGGTCAAGGCTATGGACCAATTAGGACTAGGCTGAGGGAGTGAATCAGGGATAGGTTTGCGGTTGGAAACAGATTTAAAGGTAGGGTTGGGGGAACCGTCAGCTTTAGAGTAAGGCTCAGTGTTTGAATGAGGGCCTGAGACAGGTTCAGGGCTCGCTTTAGGGTCACTTGCAGTTAGAGAGTGGATTACTTTGAGAGGCCCAGTTAGGGACGCAATCAGGTTTAGTTTGCGTGAACGCTAGATGTTTAAGGAGGAGTCAAGGTTAGGTCTGTGAACAGCTATGCAGTTAGTCTTTATGTAGTGTGAGGCGTAGGAACTGCGTTAGGGTCAGCAACAGGCCCAGTTTCATGGTGAGGTAGGGAAACACCGTGAAGGTTGGTATCAGCGTGAACATAGGGTTTTTTGTTTCGGTGAAAACCAGTGTACCATACAGTTCAAATACGAGGCTGGGGGTAGTGTTAGAGGCGGTGTTAGGGGAAGGGTTAGGGAAAGGCCTTGGTTTCCAAGGAGCGGCTGTGGTAGGGGTAGTTTCAGGGAGAGGATTAGCTTTCTGGTGAGGGCCAGGTTTACCGACTCGGTTATGAGGAGCTTGGGGGTGAGTGTTAGGATTAGGATTTGGGTCTCCAGCTAGGGTGTATATAAAGTTCCTATGTATGGTTATATTCAGGGGTACGTGTAGGTTTAGGTT
>NW_017733831.1:15352-19294 GCF_001890085.2 Hipposideros armiger | reverse complement strand
CCAGTTTTATGGTGAGGTAGGGAAAGACCGTGAAGTTTGGTATCAGTGTGAAGGTAGGGTTTTTTGTTAGGGTGAAAACCAGTGTACCATACAGGTCAAATATGAGGCTGGGGGTAGTGTTAGAGACAGTGTTAGGTGAGGGTTAGGGAAAGGCATCGGTTTCCAGGGAGCGACTGAGTTACGGGTAGTTTCAAGTAGAGGATTAGCTTTCAGGTGAGGGCCAGGTTCACCGACTCAGTAATGAGGAGCTTGGGGTTGAGTGTTAGGATTAGGATTGGGTCTCCAGCTAGGGTGTATGAAAAGTTCCTATGTACGGTTATATTCAGTGGTACGTGTAGGTTTAGGCTTAGGGAACAGTTCAGTGCCAGGGCTGGCATCAGGGCCAGAGGGAGCATTAGGTTTTGGTGGAAAATTCAGGACCCTGTGCGAATTCGGGTCAGGATTCGGGCCAGTGTTATTTTTAGAACCAGAGTTCAGGGGAAGGACAGCTCTAGGTGTGGTTCTAGCGAGAGTGTTAGCTTCAGTCTGGGGACATGGGCGGCTTTCACTTTAGGGTGAGTGGCAGTGTTAGGGGTGTTCTTAGGAACAGGTTATAGGTAAGCTTCTGCTTAGTCTTGAAGTGTTTGTGTTGGGCTGAGATAACTTTAGGTGGAGAGTTAGGTTTTGAGGAAGAAAGAGAGTGAGGTTTCCGGTGGGAAACACAGGTATGGTCAAGGCTATGGACCGGATTAGGACTAGCTTGAGGGAGAGGATCAGGGATCGGTTTGCGTTTGTAAACAGTTTGAAAGTTATGGTTGGGGGAACCTATAGCTTTATAGTAAGGTTCAGTGTTTTAATGAGGGCCCGAGACCGGTTCAGGTCCAGCCATAGGGTCACTTGTAGTTAGAGACAGGATTATGTTGAGAGGCCCATTAGAGACGCAATGAGGGTTAGTTTCCATGAATGCTAGATGTTTAGAGAGGAGTAAAGGTTAGGTCTATGAATACCTGTACAGTTAGGCTTCAGGAAGTGTAAGCGGTAGGAACTGCGTTAGGGTCTGCAATAGGCCCAGTTTTTGGGTGAGGTTGGGAAACACCGTGAAGGGTAGTATCATCGTCAAGGTAGGGTTTTGGGTGAGGGTGAAAACCAGTGTATCATACAAGTCAAACACGAGGCTGGGTGTAGTGATAGAGACGGTGTTAGGCTAGGGTTAGGAAAAGGCCTAGGTTTCCAAGGAGAGACTGTGGTAAGGGTACTTTCATGCAGAGGAGTAGCGTTCTGGTGAGGTCCAGGTTTACCGACTCGGTAAATAGCTGGATGGGGTTCAGTGTTAGGATTAGGTTTGGGTCTCCAACTAGGGTTTAGGAAAAGTTGCTAGTACGGTTATATTCGGTGGTATGGGTAGGTTTAGGCTTAGGGAACAGTTCAGTGCCAGCGCTGGGGTCAGGGCCAGGAGGAGTGTTAGGATTTGGTGGAAAATCAGGATCATGTGCGAATTTGGGTGAGAACTCGGGCCAGTGTTAGCTTTAGAACCAGAGTTCAGGGGGAGGACAGCTCTAGGTGTGGTTCTAGGGAGAGTATTAGTTTCAGGTCTACGCACATGGGCAGCTTTCACTTTAGGGGGAGGGGCAGTGTTAGCGGTGTTCTTAGGAACAGGGTTCCCGGTAAGCTTCTGCTTAGTCACGAAGTTTTCGTTTTGTGTTGACTTAACGTTAGGTGGAAGGTTAGCTTTCGGCGAGGAAACATCAAGAGATTTCGGGGGGTAACACAGGTAAGGTCAAGTCTATGGACCAGATTAGGACTAGGTTGAGGGAGAGGATCAGGGATAGGTCTGCGGTTGAAACAGATTGAAAGGTAGGGTTGGGGGAACCGTCACCTTTAGAGTAAGGTTCAGTGTTTGGATGAGGACCCGAGACAGGTTCAGGGCCAGCTTTAGGGTCACTTGCAGTTAGAGACAGGGTTACGTTGAGAGGCCCAGTTAGGGACGCAATCAGAGTTAGTTTGCGTAAACGCTAAATGTGTAGGTAGGAGTCAAGGTTAGGTCTATGAAAGCAGCACAGTTAGGCTTCAGGTAATGTGAGGCGTAGGAATTGCGATAGGGTCAGCAACATGCCCAGTTTTATGGTGAGGTAGGGAAACACCGTGAAGGTTGGTATCAGCGTGAAGGTAGGGTTTTTTGTTAGGGTGAAACCCAGTGTATCATACAGGTCAAATGCGAGGCTGGGGGTAGTGTTAGCGACGGTGTTAGGCGAGGGTTAGGTAAAAGCCTCGGTTTCCAAGGAGGAATGTGGTAGGGGTAGTTTAAAATAGAGGATTAGCTTTCAAGTGAGGGCCAGGTTTACCGACTCGGTTATGAGTAGCTTGGGGGTGATTGTTAGCATTATGATTTGGGTCTCCAGCTAGGGTGTATGAAAAGTTCCTATGTACGGTTATATTCAGTGGTACGGGTAGGTTTTGGCTTAGGGAACAGTTCAGTGCCAGGGCTGGTGTCAGGGCCAGAGGGAGCATTAGGGTTTGGTGGAAATCTCAGGACCCTGTGCGAACTCGGGTCAGGATTCAGGCCAGTGTTAGCTTTAGAACCAGAGTTCAGGGAAAGGACAGCTCTAGGTGTGGTTCTATGGAGAATGTTAGGTTCAGGTCTAGGGACATGGGCGACTTTCACTTTAGGGTGAGTGGAAGCGTTAGGGGTGTTCTTAGGAACAGGGTGTACGGTAAGCTTCTGCTTAGTCAGGAAGTGTCCGTGTTGGGCTGTGTTAACGTTAGGTGGAGGGTTAGGTTTCCGCGAGAAAACATTGTGAGGTTTCGGGTGGGAAACACAGGTAAGGTCAAGCATATGAACCGGATTAGGACTAGGTTGAGGGAGAGGATCGGGATAAGTTTGCGGTTGGAAACAGATTGAAAGTTAGGATAGGGGGACCCGTCAGCTTTATAGTAAGGTTCAGTTTTTGGATGAGGGCCCGAGACAGGTTCAGGGCCATCTGTAGTGTCACTTGCAGTTAGAGACAGGATTACGTTGAGAGGCCCAGTTAGGGACGCAATCAGGGTTACTTTGCGTGAGCGCTAGATGTTTAAGGAGGAGTCAAGTTTAGGTCGGTGAACAGCTGTACAGTTAGTCTTTAGGTAGTGTGAGGCGTAGGAACTGCGTTAGGGTCTGCAACAGGCCCAGTTTATGGTGAGGTAGGGAAACTCCATTAATGTTGGTATCAGTGTGAAGGTAGGGTTTTTTGTTAGGGTGAAAACCAGTGTACCATACAGGTTAAATACGAGGCTGGGGGCAGTGTTAGAGACGGTGTTATGCGAGGGTTAGGGAAAGGCCTAGGGTTCCAAGGAGCGATTGTGGTGGGGTAGTTTCAGGTAGAGGATTAGCTTTCAGGTGAGGGCCAGGTTTACGACTCGTTTATGAGGAGCTTGGGGGTGAGTGTTAGGATTAAGATTTGGGTCTCCAGCTAGGGTGTATGAAAAGTTCCTATGTACGGTTATATTCAGGGGTACGGGTAGGTTTAGGCTTAGGGAACAGTTCAGTGCCAGGGCTGGTGTCAGGGCTAGAGGGAGCATGAGTGTTTGGTGGAAAACTCAGGACCCCCTGCGAATTCGGGTCAGGATTCGGGCCAGTGTTAGCTTTAGAACCAAAGTTCAGTGGAAGGACAGCTCTAGGTGTGGTTCTATGGAGAGTGTTAGGTTCAGGTGTAGGGACATGAGCAGCATTCTCTTTAGGGTGAGCGGCAGTGTTAGGGGTGTTCTTAGGAACAGGGTTCATGGTAAGTTTCTGCTTAGTCAGGAAGTGTTTGTGTTGGGTTCAGATAACTTTAGGTGGAGATTAGGTTTCAAGGAGGAAACAAGGTGAGGTTTCGGGTGGGAAACACAGGTAAGGCCAAGGCTATGGACCAGATTAGGTCTAGGTTGAGGGAGAGGATTAGGGATAGGTTTGCGGTTGGAGACAGATTGTAAGGTAGGGTTGGGGGA
>NW_017733831.1:4588-8644 GCF_001890085.2 Hipposideros armiger | reverse complement strand
AAGAATCCTTCAAGCTGGACCTGACCCAGTCTCCAGCTCTAGTCTAAACCCTGTCCCTAACCCTGATACTAACAGTGTCCCTAACTGAGCATTTCATTTTGTTTCAAACTGCAAATCTATCCCTATCCTCTCATTCCCCCTAGAATTCATCCTGCCTTCATCCTTGAACTTAACTCTGTATCCCAGCCGAACCACAACACTGTTTCCCAGCCGAACCAAAACCTCCACCTAAACTTAACTCAGTCCACAAAAAAAAACCCTTCCTGACTAATAGATACCATTAACCCTGTCCCAAAGTCTACCACTAACACTGCCCCAACCCTAAAGTGAAAGTTGTACATGTCGCTAGACCTGAATCTAACACCCTCCCTAGAACCAAACCTATACCTTTCCCTAACCTGAACGCTGTTTCTGAAGATAACACTGGCCCGAATCTCACCAGAATTCTCTCAGTGTCTTGAGCTTTCCAACAAATATAATGCTCCCTCTGTCCCTGACGCAAGCCCTATTCCTGAACGTTTCCTAAAGCCTAACTCTACCCCTTTCCCTAAACATAACCCTATATCTGACCGTTTCAATAACCCTAGTAGGATATCCAAATCAAACATTAACAGTGATCCCCAACCTTCTTCAAACCGAGTAATAAACCTGGCCCTCACCTGAACGCTAAATCTCTACCTGAAACTACCACAGCCCTTATCGCTATATCAAAACTTAACGATTTCCGTAACCCTACACTAACACCTCTCTAACCCTAACCTTAGTCTTGTACATGACCTTTACGGTAGCCCTGTATTCAGCCTAACCCAAAAGCCAAGCACCATGCTGTTCCTAACAGTAACCTTAACGGTGTTTCTAAACCTCACACTAACACTGTGCCTAGTGCTAACCGAAACGCTGAACCTATCGCTCATCCTACCCCTCACCGTACCTGAACCCCAACAATGCACGTGTTCATAGACCTAACCCTAACTCCTTCCCTAACCGAGCACTAAACTTGGCCATCACGTGAACGCTAAACCTCTACCTGAAACTACCCCAGTCCTTATCGCTTTTCGAAAACTAAATGATTCCATAACCCTAGACTAACACCTCTCTAACACTAAACTAAGCCTTTTACGTGACCCTTACGGTAACCGTGTTTTTGGCCAAACCCAAAATGCAAACACCCGCTGTTTCTAAAAGTAAGCTTAATGAGTTTCTAAAACACACCCTAACACTGTGCCTACCAGTAACCCGAAATATTTCCCTATCGCTCACACTACCTGAACCCGAACAATACAATGTTCATAACCTAACCTTAACTCCTNGCCAGCTGTAGGGTCACTTGCAATCAGAGACAGGATTATGTGGAGAGGCCCAGTTAAGGACGCAATGAGGGTTAGTTTGCGTGAACTCTAGATATTTAGGGAGGAGTCAAGGTTAAGTCTATGAACTGCTGTACAGTTAGGCTTACAGTGTTAAGTGTAGATTCAGTTAGAGTTTTATCCGTCAGGTGAGGGCCAGGTTTACCGATTTGTTTAGGAGGAAGTTTGGGTTCAGTGTTGGGGTGAGGACTTGGGTTTCCAGTTAGTGTTATTGAAAATTTCAGATGTAGGGGTATGTTTAGGGAAAGGGGTATAGGTAGGCTTAGGAAAAGTTCAGGGACAGGGCTTGCATAGATTCAGGGGGAGCGTTAGGATTTGGTGGAAAGCTCAAGACACTGTGAGAATTCTCGTTTGGTGATGGGCCAGAGTTATCTTCAGAAGCAGAGTTCAGGATAGGTTTGGTCTAGGGAGATTGTTAGATTCAGGTCTAGGGACATGTGGAGCTTTTGCTTTAGGGTTAGGGGCAGTCTCAGGGGTAGGCTTAGGGACAGGGTTAACCATATCTAATTAGTCAGGAAGGATTCGTGGTAGGCTGAGTTAAGGTTAGGTCGAGGATTAGGTTTCAGCTGGGAAACACTGTTAAGGTCAAGGCTGAAAGCATGTTAAGACAAGGGTGTGGGATAGGATAAGAGGTTGGTTAGCCATATGAACAGAATGAAAAGTAGGGTTAGGGACACTGTTAGCATTAAGGTATGGGACAGGGTTTGCATTAGGGATCGAGATTGGTTCAAGGCCAGCTTTTGGCTTTCTTACAGTAAGATTCTTACGGTAAGAGACAGGTTTATGTTGAGAGACAAAGTTAGGGACAGAAGAAGTGTTAGGTTATGGGAATGCTATAGGTTTAGAGAAGGAGTTGCTGTTAGGTCTAAGAACAAGTATAGCATCAGGTCACAGTTATGGTGATGGGTAGGGTGACCTGTAGGGACAGCGTTCGAGTTAGCAACAGGCACAATGTTAGGTTGAGTTTAGAAACTCCGTTAAGTTTAGTTTTAGTAACAGAGTGACGGTTGGGTTTTGGGTTAGGGTGAAAGCAGGGTTGCTGTACGGCTCACGTACAAGGCTCGGATTAGTTTTAGAGAAGGTGTTAGACTAGGGTTAGGGAAAGGGTTAGGTTTCAAAATAGCGACAGTGGTTGGGGTAGTTTCAGGTAGAGGTTTATCGTTCACGTGAGGACCAGGTTTACCAACTCGGTTTGGAGAAGGGTTGGGGTCAGTATTAGGGTTAGGATTTGTTTTCCAGTTAAGGTTAGTGAAATGTTCAGATGCATAGTTATGTATAGGGAAAAGGGTAGCGTTAGGATTAGGGAAAAGTTCAGGGACAGGACTAGCGTTACAGTAAGGGAAATCTGTAGGAGTTGGTGGAAATCTCAGGACACTGTGAGTATTCGGGTTAAGAGTTGGGCCAGGGTTAGCTTTACAAACAGAGTTCAGGTTAGGGACAGCTATAGGTTTCAATCTAGGGAAAGTGTTAGCTTCAGTTCTAGGGACAGGTGGAGCTTTCACTTTAAGTTAAGATGCAGTACCACGGTTATGTTAGGGATAGGGTTAACGGTGAATTTATACTCTGTCAGATATGGTTCGTGTAAGTTTGAGTTACGATTAGGTGCAGGGTTAGGTTCGGCCGGGAAACACGGTTAGGGTTCAAGTGGGAAACACTGTTAAGGTCAAAGCAGAAACTGTCACGCTGTTACTTACACTAAGCTTAACAGTGTTTTTAAACCACAACCTAAGACTGTCATTATCGTGAAATGAATGCAGTCCCTATCGCTCACCCTACACCTCACCCTAACTAAACCGTAACTCTACACCTGTTCATAGACCTAACCCTAACTCCTTACCTAAACCTGCAGTTCCCGCAACATAACCCTAATTCTGTCCCTAACCTTGTCTCCCAACGTAAACCTGTCTCTAACTGTAAGAAATACAAAAGCTGGCCCTGACTCTGCCTCAAAACCGAATACAAACCCTGTACCTTACCCTAATGTTAACGGAGTGCCTAACCATACCTACCACTCTTTTACAAACTGCAAATCTATCCCTAATCCTCTCCCTCACCCTAGTGAACCTTGTCTCTAGCCTTGAGCTTAACAGTGTTTCCCACCCAACCCTAACCCTGTTCCTCAACACAACCCTAACCTTTGTCCTAACCATAACTCAGCCCAACATGAAATGTTCGTGACTAAGTAGAAACTTACAGTTAACCCTGTCCCTAAGACTACTCCTAACAGTGCCTCTAACCCTGAAGCGAAAGCTCTACATGTCCCTAGACCTGAACCTAACACTCTTTCTAGACCCAAACCTATAGCTGTCCCTAACCTGAACTCTGTTTCAAAAACTAACCCTGGCCCGACTCCTAACCTGAATTCTCACAGTGTCCTGAGCTTTCCACAACTCGTAATGCTCTCCCTGATCCTGACGCTAGCACTGACCCTGAACTTTTCCTTAAGCCTAACCCTACTCCTTTCCCTAAATGTAACCCTACATTGAATCTTTCACTAACCTTAATTGGAAACCAAATCCTAACCCTAACACTGACCCCAACTCCTCCAAATAGATTCGGTAAACCTAGCCCTCACCTGAAAGCTAAACCTCTACCTGAAACTACCGCTACCACTGTCACTATTTCGAAACCTAACCGTTTCCATAACCCTAGCCTAACACCGTCTCTAACACTAACCCTAACCCTGTAC
>NW_017733831.1:0-1385 GCF_001890085.2 Hipposideros armiger | reverse complement strand
AACCTAACACTAATTCTGTCCCTAACTTTGTCTATTAACATAAACCTGTGTGCAACTGTAAGAATCCGTCAAGCAGGCCCTTAGCCAGTGTCCAACTCGAATCCAAACATTGTCCCTAACCGTCATGCTAACGCTGTCCCTCACCCTACCTTTCATTAGGTTTCAAAACGCAAACCTATCGATTACCTCTCCCTCCTCCTAGAATTCATCCATCTTCATCTTTGACATTAAATGTGTTTCCCAGCGAACCATAACCCTCTTTCCATGCCCGACCTATCCTTCATCCTAAGCTTAACTCAGCACACCACAAACCTTCCCTGACTAAGTAGATACCGTTAACCCGGACCCTAAGCCTACCGCTAACACTATGACTCTATCTAAAGCGGAAGCTCCATATGACCCTAGAACTGAATCTAACACGCTCCCTACAAACAAACCTATAGCTGTCCCCAACCTCAACTCTGTCTCTGAAGAGAACCTGGCCCGACACCTAACCAGAATTTTCAGTGTGTTGAGCTTTCCACCAATTCCTAATGCTCCCGCTGACGCTGATGAAAGCCCTGTCCCTGAACTTTTCCTAAAGCCTAACTCTCCCCCTTTCCCTAAAAGTAACTGTACATCTGAAATTTTCACTAATCATAGCTGGAAATCCAAATCCTAACTGTATACTGACCCCAAACTCACTCAAACCTTGTAGGAAGCCTGGCCATCACCTGAACGCGAAACCTCTGCCTGAAACGACCCCAGCCTTTATGGCTATATCGCAACCCAAACATTTCCATAACGCTAGACTAACACCTCTCCAACACTCAACATAAGCTTGTACGTGTCCCTTAGGGTAACCGTGTTTTCAGCCTAACCCAAAAGTCAAGCTCCACGCTGTTGCTAACAGGCAACTGAACGGTGTTTCTAAACCTCACACTAACACTGTATCTGCGCTAACCCTAACGCGGTCCCTATCGCTCACCCAACCCCTCAGCCTACTTCAACCCCAACCAGAGTGTTCATTGACCCAACCCTAACTCCTTCCCTAAACCTATTGTCTTCCCGCAACCTAACACGAATTCTTCCCTAACTGTGTCTATTAATGGAAACGTCTCTGCAACTGTATGAATCCGTCAAGCAGACCCTTAGCCAGTCTCCAACTCGAATCCAAACCTTGTCCCTAACCCTCATGCTAACGCTGTCCCTCACCCTACCTTTCATTTGGTTTCTAACCGCAAACCTATCGCTTACCTCTCCCTCCTTCTAGAATTCATCCATCTTCATCTTTGACATTAACTGTGTTTCCCAGTGAACCATAACCTTCTTTCCCTGCCCGACCTATCCTTCATCCTAAGCTTAACTCAGCACACCACAAACCCTTCCTGACTAAGTAGATACCG
>NW_017733830.1:7981-8713 GCF_001890085.2 Hipposideros armiger | reverse complement strand
AGTTCAGGTCTAGGGACATGTGCAGCTTTCGCTTTGGGCTGAGGGGCAGTGTTCAGGGTGTTCATAGGAAGCGGGTTCTAGGAAGCTTCTGCTGAGTCAGGAAGTGTTCTTTGTGGGCTGAGTTAACGTTGGGTTGAGGGTCAGGTTTCGGCGAGGAAACATGGGATCTTTCGGGTGGGAAACACAGGTAAGGTCAGGGCTATGCACCGGGTTATGTCTCGGTTGAGGGAGAGGCCAGGAGGAGCATGAGGAGCTGCTGGAAACCCCAGGACTCTGTGAGAATTCCGGTTAGGTGTCAGGCCAGTGTTAGCTCTAGATCCAGGGTTCAGATGAAGGACAGTCCTATGTGTGTTTCTAGGGAGAGTGTTAAGTTCAGGTCTAGGTACATGTGCAGCTTTCGCTTTGGGCTGAGGTGCAGTGTTTGGGGTTTCGTAGGAAGCGGGTTCAAGGGAAGCTTCTGCTGATTCAGGAAGTGATATTGGTGGGCTGAGTTAAATTTGGTTGGAGGGTGAGGTTTCGGCGAGGAAACAGGGAGAGCATTCGAGTGGGAATACACACTAAGGTCAGGGCTATGCAGCGGTTTAGGCCTCGGTTGAGGGAGAGGCCAGGAGGATCTTGAGGAGTCGCTGGAAAATCCAGGACCCTGTGAGAATTCAGGATATGTGATGGGCCAGTGTTAGCTACAGATCCAGGGTCAGGTGAAGGAGAGCCCTAGGTGTGGTTCTAAGGAGA
>NW_017733830.1:5905-7876 GCF_001890085.2 Hipposideros armiger | reverse complement strand
TGTTCAGGGTGTTCGTAGGAAGCGGGTTCTAGGAAGCATCTGCTGAGTCAGGAAGTGTTCTTGGTGGGCTGAGTTAACGTTCGGGGGAGTTTCAGGTTTCGGCGAGGAAACATGGGATCTTTCGGGTGGGAAACACAGGTAAGGTCAGGGCTATGCCCCGGGTTAGGCCTCGGTTGAGGGAGAGGACAGGAAGAGCATGAGGAGATGCTGGAAAACCCGGGACACTTTGAGAACTAAGGTTAGCTGTCAGGCCAGTGTTAGCTATAGATCCAGGGTTCAGATGAAGGACAGTCCTAGGTGTGGTTATATGGAGAGTGTTAAGTTCACGACTAGGAACATATGCAGCTTTCGCTTTGGGCTGAGGTGCAGTTTTCGGGGTTTCATAGGAAGCGGGTACAAGGGAATCCTCTGCTGAGTCAGGAAGTGATCTTTGTGGTCTGAGATAACGTTGGGTGGAGGGTCAGGTTTCAGCGAGGAAACATGGGAGCTTCTGGGTGGGATACACAAGTAAGGTCAGCGCTATGCACCGGGTTAGGCCTCGGTTGAGGGAGAGGCCAGGAGGAGCATGAGGAGATGCTGGAAAAACCAGGACACTGTGAGAATTCAGGTTTGGTGTCAGGCCAGTGTTAGCTATAGATCCAGAGTTCTGATGAAGGACAGTCCTAGTTGTGGTTCTAGGGAGAGTGTTAAGTTCAGATCTAGGTACATGTGTAGCTTTCGGTTTGGGCTGAGGCACAGTGATCAGGGTTTCGTAGGAAGCGGGCTCAAGGTAAGCTTTGCTGAGTCAGGAAGTGATCTTGGAGGGCTGAGTTAACGTTAGGTGGAGGGTCAGGTTTCGGCGAGGAAACAGGGAGAGCTTTTGGGTGGGAAACACAGGTAAGGTCAGGGCTATGCACTGGGATAGGCCTCGGTTGAGGGTGAGGCCAGGAGGAGCTTCAGGATTCGCTGGAAAACCAGGACCCTGTGAGAATTCGAGATAGGTGTTGGGCCAGTGTTAGCTACATATCCAGGGTCATGTAAAGGAGAGCCCTAGGTGTGGTTCTAAGGAGAGTGTTAAGTTCATGTCTAGGGACATGTGCAGCTTTCGCTTTTTGCTGAGGGGCAGTGATCAGGGTGTTCGTAGGAAGCGGGTTCTAGGAAGTTTCTCCTGATTCAGGAAGTGTTCTTGGTGGGCTTAGTTAACGTTGGGTGGAGGTTCAGGTTTCGGCGAGGAAACAGGGAGAGATTTCGGATGGAAACACAGGTAAGGTAAGGGCTATGCACCAGGTTAGTCCTCGGTTGACGGAGAGGTGAGGAGTAGCATGAGGAGATGCTGGAAAAACCAGGTCCCTTTGAGAATTCGGGTTAGGAGTCGGGCCAGTGTTAGCTATAGATACAGGGTTCAGGTGAAGGAGAGCCGTAGGTGTGCTTCTAGGGCGAGTGTTAAGTTCAGGTCTAAGTACATGTGTAGCTTTCGCTTTGGGCTGAGGGGCAGTGTTCAGGGTGTTGGTAGGAAGCGGGTTCTAGGAAGTTTCTGCTGAGTCAGGAAGTGTTCTTGGTGGGCTAAGTTAACGTTGGGTGGAGGGTCAGGCTTCGGCGAGGAAAAATGGGAGCTTTCGAGTGGGAAACACAGGTAAGATCAGTGCTATGCACCGGGTTAGGCCTCGGTTGAGGGAGAGGCCACGAGGAGCATAAGGAGCTGCTGGAAATCCCAGGACACTCTGAGAATTCAGGTTAGGTGTCAGGCCAGTGTTAGCTATAGATCCAGGGTTCAGATGAAGGACAGTCCTAGGTGTGTTTCTAGGGAGAGTATTAAGTTCAGGTCTGGGTACATGTGCAGCTTTCGCTTTGGGCTGAGGTGCAGTGTTCGGGGTTTCGTAGGAAGCGGGTTCAAGGGAAGCTTCCGCTGATTCAGGGAGTGATCTTTGTGGGCTGATTTAAATTTAGGTGGAGGGTCAGGTTTCGGCGAGGAAACAGGGAGAGCTTTCGGGT
>NW_017733830.1:2006-4193 GCF_001890085.2 Hipposideros armiger | reverse complement strand
TTAACGTTAGGTGGAGGGTCAGATTTCGGAGAGGAAACAAGGAGAGCTTTCTGGTGGGAAACACAGGTAAGGTTGGGTTATGCACCGGGATAGGCCTAGTTTGAGGGAGAGGCCAGTAGGAGCTTGCGGAGTCACTGGAAAACCGAGGACCCTGTGAGAATTCGAGATAGGCGTTGGGCCAGTGTTAGCTACAGATCCAGGGTTCAGATGAAGGACAGTCCTAGGTGTGGTTCTAGGGAGATTGTTAAGTTCAGGTCTAGGTACATATGCAGTTTTCGCTTTGGGCTGAAGTGCAGTGTTCGGGGTTTCGTAGGAAGTGGGTTGAAGGGAATCCTCTGCTGAGTCAGGAAGTGATCTTGGTGGTCTGAGATCACGTTGGGTGGAGGGTCAGGTTTCAGCGAGGAAACATGGGATCATCTGGGTGGGATACACAGGTAAGATCATGGCTATGCACCGGGTTAGGCCTCGGTTGAGGGAGAGGCCAGGAGTAGCATGATGAGATGCTGGAAAAACCAGGACACTGCGAGAATTCAGGTTAGGTGTCAGGCCAGTGTTAGCTATAGATCCAGAGTTCAGATGAAGGACAGTCCTAGGTGTGGTTCTAGGGAGAGTGTTAAGTTCAGATCTAGGTACATGTGCAGCTTTCGCTTTGGGCTGAGTCGCAGTGTACGGGGTTTCGTAGGAAGCGGGATCAAGGGAAGCTTCTGCTGAGTCAGGAGTGAACTTGGAGCGCTGAGTTAAATTTGGGTGGAGGGTCAGGTTTCGGCAAGGAAACAGGGAGAGCTTCCGGATTGGAAACACAGGTAAGGTCAGGGCTATGCACCGGGTTAGGCCTCGGTTGAGGGAGAGGCCAGGAGGAGCTTGACGAGTTGCTGGAAAACCCAGGACCCTGTGAGAATTCGGGATAGGTGACTGGCCAGGGTTAGCTACAGATCCAGGGACAGATGAAGGAGAGCCCTAGGTGTGGTTCTAAGGAGAGTGTTAAGTTGAGGTCTAGGGACATGTGCAGCTTTCGCTTTGGGCTGAGGGGCAGTGTTCAGGGTGTTCGTAGGAAGCGGGTTCTAGGAAGCTTCTGCTGAGTCAGGAAGTGATCTTGGAGGGCTCAGTTAACGATAGGTGGAGGGTCAGGTTTCGGCGAGGAATCAGGGAAAGCTTTTGGGTGTGAAACACAGGAAAGGTCAGGGCTATGCACTGGGATAGGCCTTGGTTGAGGGTGAGGCCAGGAGTAGCTTCAGGATTCGCCTGAAAACCCAGGACACTGTGAGAATTCGGGTTAGGTTTCTGGCCAGTGTTAGCTATAGATCCAGGGTTCAGGTGATGGAGAGCTCTAGGTGTGGTTCTAGGGAGAGTGTTAAGTTCAGGTCTAGGGAAATGTGCAGCTTTGGCTTTGGGCTGAGGGGCAGTGTTCAGGGTGTTCGTAGCAAGCAGGTTCTAGGAAGCTTCTGCTGAGTCAGGAAGTGTTCTTGGTGGGCTGAGTTAACGTTGGTTGGAGGGTCAGGTTTCGGCGAGGAAACATGGGAGCTTTCGGGTGGGAAACACAGGTAAGGTCAGGGCTATGAACCGGGTTAGGCCTCGGTTGACGGAGAGGCGAGGAGTAGTATGAGGAGATGCTGGAAATACCAGGATCCTGTGAGAATTCGGGTTAGGAGTCGTGCCAGTGTTAGTTATAGTTCCAGGGTTCAGGTGAAGGAGAGCCCTACGTGTGGTTCTAGGGCTAGTATTAAGTTCAGGTCTAGGTACATGTGCAGCTTTCGCTTTGAGCTGAGGGGCAGTGTTCAGGGTGTTCGTAGGAAGCGGGTTCTAGGAAGCTTCTGCTGAGTCAGGAGTGTTCTTTGTGGGCTGAGATAACGTTGCGTGGAGGTTCAGGTTTTGGCGAGAAAAGAGGGAGAGTTTTGGGGTGGGGAACACAGTCAAAGTCAGGGCTATGCACCAGGTTAGTCCTCGGTTGATGGAGAGGCGAGGAGTAGCATGAGGAGATTCTGGAAATACCAGGACCCTGTGAGAATTCGGGTTAGGAGTCGGGCCAATTTTAGCTATAGATCCAGGGTTCAGGTGAAGGAGAGCCCTAGTTGTGGTTCTAGGTCTAGTATTAAGTTCAGGTCTAGGTAAATGTGCAGCTTTCGCTTTGTGCTGAGGCGCAGTGTTCGGGGTTTCGTAGGAAGCGGGTTCAAGGGAAGCTTCTGCTGA
>NW_017733830.1:0-747 GCF_001890085.2 Hipposideros armiger | reverse complement strand
GAAAACCCAGGACCCTGTGATAATTCGGGATAGGCGATGGGCCAGTGTTAGCTACAGATCCAGGGTCAGGTGAAGGAGAGACCTAGGTGTGGTTCTAAGGACAGTGTTAAGTTCAGGTCTAGGGACATGTGCAGCTTTCGCTTTGGTTTGAGGGGCAGTGTTCATGGTGTTCGTAGGAAGCGGGTTCTAGGAAGTTTTTGCTGAGTCAGGAAGTGTTTTTGGTGGGCTGAGTTAACGTTGGGTGGAAGTTCAGGTTTTGGCGAGGAAACAGGTAGAGATTTCGGGTGGGAAAAACAGGTAAGGTCAGGGCTATGCACCAGGTTAGTCCTCGGTTGACGGATAGGCGAGGAGTAGCATGAGGAGATGCTGGAAAAACCAGGACCCTTTGAGAATTCGGGTTAGGAGTCAGGCCAGTGTTAGCTATAGATCTAGGGTTCAGGTGAAGGAGAGCCCTAGGTGTGGTTCTAGGGAGAGTGTTAAGTTCAGGTCTAGGTACATGTGCAGCTTTTACTTTGGGCTGAGGTGCAGTGTTCGGGGTTTCGTAGGAAGCGGGTTCAAGGGAAGGTTCTGCTGAGTCAGGAAGTTATCTTCGTGGTCTGAGATAACGTGTGCAGGGTCAGGTTTCGGCGAGGAAACATGGGATATTTCGGGTGGGAAACACAGGTAAGGTCAGGGTTATGCACCAGGTTAGGCCTCGGTTGAGGAGGAGTCCAGGAGGAGCTTGAGGAGTTGCTGGAAAACCCAGGA
>NW_017733829.1:9599-10336 GCF_001890085.2 Hipposideros armiger | reverse complement strand
TGTGTTTAAGAAGAAGAAGGAAAAAAGTACATAAAGATGAATAATAAAATGACAATAACTGCATATCTACCAACAATTATTTTAAATGTAAATAGATTAAATATTCCAATCAAAAGATGTAAAGTGGCTGAGAGTATAAGAAAATAAGACCCTTACATATGCTGCCTACAAGAGACTCACTTCCAATTGAAAGATATACACAGACTGAAAGTAAAAGGGTGGAAAAAGATACCTCATAAAAGGAGAAACACACAAACACAAAAGCTGGAGAAGCAATACTTATACAGACAAAAAAGACTTTAAAACAAAGGCTATAACAAGAGACAAAGAAGGACCTAGCAATTCTACTTCTGGGTATTTATCCAAAGAAACCTAAAACATTAATTTGGAAAGACATATACATCCATATATGTTTATTGCAGCATTAGTTACAATACTCAAGATACGCAAGTAACCTAAGTGTCCATCAATAGATGAGTGGATATAGCGGAACATACATGCAATGAAATTTTACTCAGCCATAGGAAAGAATGAAATTGTGCCATCTACAACAACGTGGGTGGACCTAGAAGGTATTATGCTAAGTGAAATAAGTCAGACAAAGAAAGACAAATACCATATGATCTCACTTATACGTGGAATCTAAAAAACAAAATAAGTGAACAAATAAAACAGAAACAAACTCAGATACAGAGCACATTTTGCGAGTTGTTAGATGGGAGGTGGTTTGGAAAGAT
>NW_017733829.1:0-1704 GCF_001890085.2 Hipposideros armiger | reverse complement strand
TTAGCTTTAATTTTCTTCAGAATTATTGGATACATACAATACCTTATCTAATCTGATGTTCTAGACTTTTATACTTTATAGCCAGAAGGTCATATTTAGAATGTTTATTATAGGAAATTTTCAACACACGCAATAATGAAGAAAATAGTACTTTGAATCCTTATGTACCCATCATCCAGCTTCAACAATTATCAAAACATAATCAATCTGATTTCCTTCATAATCTCACATTTACCCATTATCCATTTATTTTGAAACAAGTCTTAGACAACATTAATTCATCCACAAACATTTTAGCATATATGTGTAAAGCACAACAGCTGCCTTTTAAAACATAACTGAAATATCTTCATCACATCCTGCCAAAAATTAAAATATAATTTTGAATATCACCAAATATGTGGCAATATACACATTTTATCGATCATCCTACAGTTGTTCTTTTAATTTTTACAGTGTATTTGATCACATTGAGATCCAAACAAGAGTTATATATTTTGATTGGTTGATTTGTCTTTTAGGTCTTGTAATTTACGGCTATCACTCTGTTTTGTCTTTATAATTTATTTTGAAGAAATCAGGGATTTGTTTTATTTTCTTTTGCTTTTTGTCCTGTGGGTTTCCCATAGTCCAGTGGCATCATTTAACATGTTCATCATATATATATTAAGTTGATATTAGGCACTATATCAACTTTATATATATATATGTATGTGTGTGTGTATATATGTCGATCTAGCATATACACACACACATATATATATATATATATATATATATATATATATATATATCAAATTGTAGTCAGATCTAGCATTTCCAGGACTTTTTCACAGGAGGCACATTGTGCTTCCATTGTAGTTTTCATTTAGGAAGTGCCTAATATCAACTTTGCCTCTTTGTGTGCTGTCAGCAACCATTAATGATAAATGTCTTGGCCCCTATTTCATTAGGGATTGCAAAATGTTTTTTATTGAAATTATTCATTTTTCATGTATAAGCTGGGGTATTTTTAATAAAGATCTACCTCTCCTCATGTACTATTTTGTTTCCCTGAAATACTGATTTTAAAGGAAAGAGAGAATAAATGATTGTTTTTTGTTTTTTAGTTTTCAAAATGAGTTCATTCCTTATTGTCTTCTCTAATGGTAAGTGTGGGGGTATTCTTTTTTAATATCATAATATATTCATAAATGTAAACACATTTGATGTGCATTGGTTACTGCAGTTATTAGTTCTACATATGTTCAACTGTCCCATCTTTTACCAGTAGGAGCCTCTTTAAGTTGATAACTTGAAATAGGTTATAATGAAAGGATTTACACCAGAGAAATCAACCAAAAGAAGTCAGGGCTTTTTCCTCCCAGGAAACCAGTTATCAACTTTTACCACCTTACTACTGGCATTTCATTCTATGCTGTCTTTTTTATCATCATCATTAAGTTTTAGTTCTGTAGGTCAATATATATCTAATGTTGATTTTGTTTTTCTTTTTTTAAGTTATTTTGATTGTCTCACAGGCATTTTCTGTTAAATTCAATCAGGAAATGCCGACTGTGTTCCTGATAGTTTGTCTGTGGCCCTTATATTTGAAAATTCGATTTGCTGAATATAAAAGCAAAACCTTTATTTCTTTGAATATCTTAAATAAGACTCGCTGTTTTCTGGAGTTCCAGGCTTTCCATGTGCTTTCCATTGTTATTA
>NW_017733828.1:7005-8644 GCF_001890085.2 Hipposideros armiger | reverse complement strand
TAGATTAAAACAAATAAAACTGGAAACTCCTTTTCTTTCCTTCTCTGAACAGAAACCCACTCACATAATCCTTTTCCCATATTTTTAAAGGGAGAGTCAAGTATGAACTGGCAGGGAGAGGGGAAGTATATGGAAAGAGTATAGGAGGGAAGCGTGAAGTTATGCTTGTTTAATAGTTGGTTCACTTTCTGAAGAAGACAGACGTTCATTGCTCTTTTCCCCTTGTCCGCTCTGCAGTTTCTTGCAGTTCATAAGAGCATGCTGCCAATGATGCTTTTTGTACCCCAGTTCTTGACCTTTATCATGTGACCATCACAGTCCTTGGCCTACAGAATGTTAATTGGCATTATTCTTGGCAACAATGGAAACTGTATTAACTCCTTTCTCATAGCATCAGTGGTGGGTAGAATCTTAAATGTCATCTACAACACACACACACACACACACACACACACACACAGAGAGAGAGAGAGAGAGAGAGAGAGAGAGAGAGAGAGAGAGACTTCCCTCCTATTTTTTCTCCTTTCCTTCTCACCTTTTCTCCTTTCCCTCCCATTTGTTTCCTTGATCTCTGGCCCACAGTTATTCTTTCCCGTATTCTATGATCTAAACCAACTGAGCCACTCGGCCGGCCCACTATGAGTATTTTTTTGTATGTACACATATACATTTACCTCATTTACTTTCATTATTGCATTCTTTCCATTGTATGATACACTATAACTCATTTAATCAATATATCATTACTGAATATTTAGGTTATCTAGCTTTTGTTGCTATTACAAAAAAATGTTGCAGTGGACGTCCTTGTACAACAAATTATTTTAATCTTGTGCATTTTTCTGTGGATAAATTCAGATAAGTGCAAATTCTCTTATTAGGGTAATCACTAATATTTTAAATGTGCCTATGGCTTAAGATGCCACTTTGGAGTTTAATCTGTGAAGATGCGACACACACACACAAAAAATGATATTTTTATAATAAAAGTAATTTTGCAGGTAGACCAAACTTATACCAAAGTATTTGGTACAAAGTCTCATATACTTAACAATTTTGATTATCCTTTTTGCAACACTGACAGTAAACAGTGTGCCAAACCAGGCCATGTATATTTTAAGTTTCAGTGCGTGGAACTATCCAAGAAGGCAGTGATCACTATGTGTGGTAGATGGACTCTCTCCTTCTCACTGGCAAGGTCCGAGAGTCTTGGATCCTTGCTGCTTTGTGAACCAGTTGAAAACTATGCTGTGCATTCAGCCTTTTCACAATGAATAGTGGAATTTTTCTTCTAGGAAGTCAGTTACTTACGGAAATCATTCTTTTTTTCCTCTTTCAGGGCTGGGCGGGGTCTTTATGGTATTGATAGCATGCCAGATCTCCGCAGGAAAAAAACTTTACCGATTGTACGAGACCTGGTAAGTCATTTCTGCTTAATTCTCTTTGATTGCATGTGGTTTTTATTAGATGTTGTGTTCTTAAATACCTGGCCTGTAACTTCTAGAACATATAAGAAACCATATTCTAGCAAGTGTGATATTATTTCTTTAAAATTTATCAGGTGGAGAAAATAACTCTAACCTTTTGACAGCTTTTGATATTGAAATTACAGCTGGAGTTAAAATAACCCTATAATTGA
>NW_017733828.1:0-1015 GCF_001890085.2 Hipposideros armiger | reverse complement strand
ATTTCCTAGATCTCTATCAACAAACTTTCTGGACCCCAATGCATGTCAGCAAAACAATACATGTTCGTTTGAATATCTGGGTGCTGCAGCAAGTTAAAACGTTTTCCATTGTGCCACAGGATTAAACAGTATGGCTGCTTTCCCAGGGCTATAAGATGCTGTGTACTATTTTGAATGTAGTTTGAATTTAAGAGAGAGGAAACATTCTCTGGTATATGAGAAAGCCCTGTGTTGTTTGTTGAATCACTAAGTATCTAGTCTTTTGCTTTTGAAGAAATCAAGCTCAAGAGTTTTTATTGCTGTACTACCACGTTGTTTCTTTCTTATATGTTGAAGTATGGTAATTGGTTTGAAGCACAAATACTCATTGCTATGAAAAGCTGAGAGGAGAGAAATAGAAATTAGAGGACTGTTACTCCATTTTCTGAGGCTCTGACAGAGAGCATACCCTCACTTTATGGTTAAATCTACTATTGATTTCCTTTTCATCAACTTAATACCATTTTTCTTCTTTAATTTCAGAAGGTCTACATAAAAGAGTTTTCTGTGTGTACTTTGGGTAGATAAATAGTATCCATCAGCTCCCTCTCAAATTCATAAAGCCCATTTCCCTAGGTCCCATGGTCTCAAAAAGTAAATGAAAAATTACTTCTCTACAACAGGCATATTAAATGTCACTCTTAACAAGTTGTTACATTAACTGTCACATGGGCAACTGACATAAATGTTGAAGTGAATAATTTCCCTTTTCGGTACTGAAAGCCTTCGTAGACACCCTCAATGTGAAAGCATGAAATATTTGCCTTTACATAAAGGAAAACGGCTCAGCCATGTAGAAAGTAGAAATATGAAATGTTAGCAATTCTATTGTAATGAAAGAGATGTATGATAAAAAGCTCAGTCATCTCTTCCAATGCAGGAAAGGGCTCTAATGTCTTATGCAAGATGACAGCGGGTCAGCAGTCCATTAGACTGTGTTGGCAGTGGGTGAAGCACAGCCAGATGCCCCCTCCAT
>NW_017731600.1:2149909-2153154 GCF_001890085.2 Hipposideros armiger | reverse complement strand
CAACTTGTCTGTTCCCCTTCCCCCAATTCCCCAGCACTGTTCCCATCCCCCCAATTCCCCAATAAGAAAATCTTTAAAAAAAAAAAAAAAGAAATAGTCATTTCTCCCAACAGTGGAGGAAAAACGGGCTGTGGTAGATGGACAGATTTCCAACTTGGAGCCTTTCTCAAGGGCTTCAAGGATAATCTGAATGCCCCATTGTATCTTACATACTGACATAAAAATCTAATCTCTAGGTATGATGCAACTCTACTGTAATGTTCAAATGCCATGATTTAAAAAGCACCCCGATACTGTCAGCATTAATTTAATTTCCAGTTTAGTTCCTTCCTCACATTTTGCAGGGTGTGTTTCTGTGATACTCTCATGGTGCCAGCACTTCAGAATGGATCTATCACTAGCTGAGAAAAATCTCATAATGAAAAAATTAGTGTCACAAAATCTGAACAAAAAAGCGACCAAATGTTATCAAGAGCTAAAAAACAAACAAACAAACAAACAAACAAAAACTACTAATGTTAATCAGTATGATTCAGGATAAGATTTTCAATTAGCAAATGGTGCAAGTGAAGCCGAGAGTCACTTTGTTTTTGTCACACTAGATGCTTCCAGGGATCTTCTATAGCTTCCTTTTCATGGGTTTCTAAATTGGCAGCTACATTCTCCTTCTTAAACACTTGGCCTTAACCTCATCACTGCCCTGGTTTAGTTTCTATTTTTTAAAAGCACCATTCTAATGGAAACATCCCTGCCCTGAATTGAGTTGGGGCTGTGAATTTTACCACTAGCTAGAGCAGTTATGTCATAGAGTTTAGGTTAATTTGGTAGATATTGATTTTCTTGACGACTATTTTGAAACTTGCTTCAGGTTCTTCTGGCCATGTAGGATTTCTAGCTGGGCTGTAGATGAGGATAAAATTTCCCATGGAGAACTCCTTCAATAACCAAATTTGGAAAACCACTAGCTGCAGGCAAGACATATGGAACCCTAAGGAATGGCAGCATTGGCTGGTGGGACAGTTTGCTTGACTCTTCAGATTCTGTCTCATCAAAGGAGCCACAACTCTTTTATATGGCTGAGTAATATGACATTGTATATATGTACTACATCTTCTTAATCCAGTCGTCTGTTGATGGGCACTTGAGTTGCTTCCGTTGTGGCTATTGTAAATAGTGTACAGCATAGAGAATACAGTTGATAATGCAACAGCTATGTATAGTGCCAGATGGATATTAGAATAATTGAGGGGGTGGTCACTGAATAAATTATCTAAATGTGTAACCACTATGCTGTACACTTAACACTAATATAAAATATTAAATGTCAACTGTAACTGAAAAAAAAATTAAAAAATACATAATTCATACACACACACACACAGGAGGTGCAAAAAAATGTATACAAGTGGACACTCTAGTCAATGTTGCTCAGGCAGTAGTTCGCTTAATCAGAAGTGTCTGGACGCTGAGCACCTCCTGTAATTGCAGAAGTCAAATGTGACTTGTAGTCAGTCATCTTTTGCTATCGGTATATATTGAGTGTTACAACTTTAACATTTTTCCTTTCTTAAAATGTATATTCATTTTTTGGCACCCTCTGTATTAATTCTACCAAGGAATAAGTAGATAACCTGAGTAAAACAAACAAACAAAAAGATCAAGTTTTGCAAGTTCTTCGTTTTCTAAAAGGACAGCCCGTGTATTCCCACTCCAAGTCACTGTCCTCCTAGCCAAAAGACAGAACATAGACCTGCATGGCTGCACCAGCCTACCAGCAGAGGGCGAGAAGAAGACGGAGGTGGGCTCACACCTGGCGTTCCGCCCCGCCTCCGCCCGCGCCCCCGCCTGGTTGGGGCATAAGAGCGCGCGGGGGTGGGGCTGGGGGAGATGTCTTTACTGCTCCAGCAGGTCCCAGAGGCTGTGCCTCCAGGTCTGCTGCGGACCCCACCGCTCCGCAGCGCTCTGGGCAGGCCGGGACCTAGCCCGGGCTGGGAGGGGAGGGCATGAATCCTGCCATTATTTTTCTAATTAAAGAATTCCTAAATACTTTGAAAATATACAATATTCCTTTAAAAAATAAAATAAAAAATTACGTAGATTCTGTGCTAGCCATTCCCAAAGTCACTGCAAAACCTGTAGTAAATATAATCTAATCTAAACCTCTGCAGTGAGGACAATGGACAGGCCTGTCAGACTTGGCCAGGAGATGATTCAAGGAAAGGTGGAGAATATGAGTGACATCAGGGGGAATCTCGGGTTTAGGTCAGGTCCTTGATTGAGTTTGAGGGGACCTCCCACCCCAGAAGAGAGTGGACCCCAGAGTCACGCCCCTGCTTTCAGTCCTGGCAGCCTCTGTGTAAGGACTGCCTAAAGTAGCGCCCTCTGAATTTCCTCTCTGCGGAGTCACGGTTTTGAGGGCTTTGGGGCTGGGTGTAGGCCTCAGGGCCACAGAGAATGGGGTCCCAGGCACTAACTTAAGTAAAGGTGAGAATTCTGTCTGATTTCTAAGGGAACCACCCACCCCAAAGCAGATGGGCAGCACAGTGACCTGCTCCTGCTGTAAGATTTTTTGGGGGGCCCAGTATGGCTGTGAGGCTCAGATGCCCATTCGTTTCAACCTCTGGAAACTGGATTGTGACATGGGGAGGGCCCTGGCTTGCGGTTAGTTAGCCACCAGAGTAAAGTTACCCAGGGCAAACCAGAGGGAAAAAAAGTGGGGGGCGCCCTGTGTGAGTTCCAAGGGAATTCTCCTCCCCAAGACTAAAGTCAACCCCACAGAACCCCACTCCTGTGTAAGCCCTGTCAGAATGCAAGCAGGTAATGTTTAGTGTCGCCACTTGCAAGAACCTTCTAAATTTCTCCAGGGGACTGACGGGGGAAAGGGCATCGCACCAGGGTGCGAGCTTCAGATCAGAACAATGACCAGTCTTAGGCCCTAATGGGAGTAAAGGCAAGGATCCTGCGTGAGGTCTGCGCCAACTACCCGCCCCTGAACATCCGGGGCACCAGAGGGCCAGAGCGCGGCCCCTGCTGTGCACCCTCAGAGACCCCAGATGGCGCTTTAACCAGGAGACACACTCCGATCGCCCTGACTTCCGTTTCGGACTCCCGTGGCGCACGAGCCTTAACGTGAGGTTGGCGGCGTCAGGTCTGGCGGAGAGAAGCGCTCTAGGCCCTAACTGGAATTACGGTGAAAACCCTGAATTAGGCGTGAGGGGACTGGCCTGGGGGGCGGGGGCGGGGGC
>NW_017731600.1:2134769-2149834 GCF_001890085.2 Hipposideros armiger | reverse complement strand
GGAGAGGGCAGTGAGAGTATCGGATCCGGGTGTCAGCTTCAGACCGGAAGAGAGACGGGTCCCCGGCCCTAACGGGCGTAAAGGCAAGAACCCTGAGTGAGGCCTGCAAAACCACCCAGCCCTGAACATACGGGGCTTCACAGAGCCCCGCCATATCTTCGGTTGGAGAAGCCGGTTAGGGTTGATCGATGTAAGGCACCCTGACTTCGGTTTCTGTTGTGTTGGGAACTAAATACTTTCGAACGGGAGGAGGAAGGCGTTCGGTCAGGGGACGGAGGAGCTCCCAGGCCTTGCTGCGCGATACAGCGAGGACACTGAGTGAGGTTTCGGGGAAACACCCACTTCCAACAAAGGGGACCTCACAAAGTTCCACCACTGCTGCCAGTCCTGGGAGGCCTCGGGTAAGGGCGTAAGGCTGTAAGGCCGAGGCACCCCTTCACGTTGTCTTTGTGCAGTCTCGGATAGATGGCGTCTGGTCTCAGGGCGGGCTCATTAGATTTATTAGAGTATAATTTTTAAAAATCAAATTATCTCAATTCTGATTAATGACAATAAAAGATGTTCTGTGAATTGAAAAAAAAAAGAGGGCAGTCTCATTGTCATTAAAGGGAGGGAACCCAAGCTTTTTCAGCAGTCAATGTGAGGACCCTGAATGAAGACTGAGGGGACCATGTACCTCAAAACAGTGGGGGGTCACATAAAGCCCTAGTCCCGAGGGTACCTCCACGCCTGTGAGAAATGGCTCCAGGACAGGTATGTTAGACAGAGGTCTCCCTAACTTCCTCCTGAGACCTTTCAGGGATTGGAGGGCTCTTCTCTGAGGGTATACGTCTTAGCTCAGCAGAGGGAGGAGTCCCAGGCCCTACAAGAAGTAAAAGTGAAGGCTCTGAGGACTGAGACCCCAGGATAGAAAGGGTTCCACAGAGCTCTGCCTGTACTTTCTTCTCTGTGCATCCATGGGCAGGTGTGGGAAGATGAAGTTCCCATCTGTTCCTCCTCTGAGGTCTCAGAGTGATGAGGGCTTTCAAATGAGGGGTCAGCTTCAGAACAGTGGAACACAGGGACCTCAGGTCCTGCCAGAAGTGAAGGGATGACTCTTAATGTGAACTGAAGGTACTCCGTAACTTAGAGCCATTGCTCTAAGCCCCAGTGAGCCCCCAGCAGATCTGGTAGGTAGGCGCTAAGGCACACCCTAGTTATTTCCACAAGGTCCTTGGGGCAGAGGCAAATCAGATAATAGTAGCCTGTGGGTTCCTAGAGCAGTGCCCTCAAGGAAACCTGCAGAGGTGGCCTTCAGTATCTCCCTGTTGAAGTGGCCCAACAATTTCATCCTCTCTCCTGCAGGTCACCGCATCACCTGCCCACACTGGTGATTGCTGCTCTTATCAAAAGCCATCATGCCTTGGGGTAAGAAGAGTAAGCACCAGGCCCGTGGCAAACACCGCCAGGAACGAGAAGAGCCCGAGAATCCAGTAGGTGCTCAGGCCACTGCAGCAGTGGGAGGAGAGTTTCGCTCTTCCTCCTCTCCTCGTTTCGAGAGCTTGTCTGCTGCTGGGTCAAACAGCAATCCCCAGGGTCCTCAGAGAGCCCCATCCACTGCCACTGCTGTAACAAGATCGAATGAAGGTGCCAACTACCGAGTGGAGGAAAGGCCAAGATCCTCCCAGGTCGGGCCTGCCACTGAGCCCTTCCACAGAGGCCCTCTAGATGAGAAGGTGATTCTCTTGGTATATTACCTGCTGTACAAGTATCAAATGAAAGAGCCCATTTCCAAAACAGATATGCTGAGAAATGTAATCCAAGTGTACAGGAATCGCTTCCTTGAGATCCTCAAGAGAGCTTCTGAGCACCTGGAGATGGTCTTTGGCCTCGACGTGAAGGAAATGGATCCTCACCGGCACATCTATATTCTTGTCAACAAACTCAACTTCAGCTACGATGCAATGCCAAGTGATGACAGAGGGGTCCCCAAGACTGGCCTGTTGATGACTATTCTGGGTGTGATCTTCACCAAGGGCAATTGTGCCACTGAGGAGCAAGTCTGGCAAATGTTGAATGTGATAGGGCTACATAAGGGGAGGCATCACTTCTTTTTTGGGGAGCCCAAGAAGCTTATCACCAAAAATTTCGTGAAAGAAAAGTACTTGGAGTACCGCCAGGTGCCCGGCAGTGATCCTCCACGCTACGAGTTCCTGTGGGGTCCAAGAGCTTACGTTGAGACCACCAAGATGAAAGTGCTGGAGTTTGTGGCCAAGATCCATGATACCGTCCCCACTGCCTTCCCATCCTGCTATGAAGAGGCTGTACGAGATGAGGAAGAGAGAGCACGGGCCAGAGCAGCAGCCAGGGCTCGTATTGCTGCCACGGCCAGTGCACGTGCCAAGGCCATGGCCAGTGCGCGCTCCAAGGCCATTGCCAGCAGCTCCTCCCACACTAAGTGAAGTCTAACGCAAGTTCTTTATTGTTAAGAAGTTCACGTTCTAAGGAGTGGAAGGTTGGGGTGGAGATGGAGACAGCACAGTATATATCATTCATTTCTGTTCTGTGTGATAACTTGAAGAATTTTAATTTTAACCTTTTAATAGATGGTTTCAGTAGCTTCATAATTCAAATTTATAAATGATAGGCTCAAGCATTTATTGCTATGATTAGATTTAAGAGTAAGAATTTTCTATTTTGTAAACCAAATTGTAAAAGTTGCATCTTATTTAGTGCTTTGAAACAAGATAACATGGCAGCAGATGAGGTGTTTCCTTGGAAATGTAAAATAACTCAGTAGTGTAATCGTTTGGGTCAAGAAATGGAGAAATAAATAAAAGAAATTCTTGGTTTAATTTATGACTTGTAGTCTGTTGTTTTGCAATGATATATATGGATATATTTAGCTTATTCAAGAATGTAATACATTAGACCTCTCTCTCAGTGCCCCAGTTTTTTCTCCGACCATTTGAGCATCTACACTTTGCAAACCCCGTTTTAGTACTACGAATGCTAACATATAGAAGAACCATCCCTGCCCATCAAGATGTAAAGTCTTAGAGTAGCTGTGACCTGAGGAATATTGTAAGATACCCCCAACGACCAAAAGGACAAGTCAAAAGATGGTGTGAGGACTTGGGGGTTTAAGTGTGATCAGTCAAGCATAAATGCCTGTGGCAAGGGGGTTTGAGGCCTTGAGAAATTGCGAGCCCTTCAGTGTGCAGTAATTTTAATTAAGCTGGGTGGTGGGTCAGAATCAGCATGTTTGACTGGTGTGTCTCAGCTTGAGAGACTGAAATGCTGCAATGGAAAACGGCTTCTAGCACTAACTTTCAGATCATGGTTAAAGCAGAGAGAAATCTCCACCTGGGACAGGAAAGAAAGCGGTCCTGTGCTCTTCTCCCAGTGCAGGAGGACAGAGTCAACCAAATAGGTGATATGTGCACATCCTAACAAGGGAGTGTCTGAGAAATGGGGTGAGTCTCACGTGAGATGGGATGCTCAGAAGCCACTGTGCTGGCAGTCTTTGACCTGCTCTGGGTGAGGCAAAGCCCAATCATTAAATGGCCATTTTAATTAGGTTTGAATTCCATTTTAATTCCATGAGGTTTTACATTGCATTTTAATCTGGAATGTAATGTGGTCAACTCTAAGCTAGAGCTAGATTTCTGATGGAGGTGAAATAATGGCAAATGCAAATGTTTTGGATGTTAGGGCAGATGTAAGGGAGGGATGGAAATAGACTTTGACACAAATTCCAGGAGTTCTGAGCTTCATCAAACTGGGGGAGATCCCCCCACACCACCAATAAATAACATATCCTCAAAAAAGTTACACAGCATAGGGAATGAAGTCAATGGAATTGTAATAGATATATACGATGTCAGAGGGACAATAGATTGGAGGAGGAGGGTTATCACTTTGAGAGGGGTGAAATGTATAACTATTACATTGTTTTGTACACCTGAAACTAAAAAAAAAAAACTATAAAAAAAAAGTTACACAGCAAGTAATTTCGTTTAACTTCTTAAGCAATATATTAGCTGATTTCTTGTGCCACATCCTTGACAGGTACAAATTCTCTGACATTTCCTCTATTAGAAAAAAAAATCCCAGAGGGGACATTGGTACGTCTTAGGGTATAAATAATAATAGTAATAATTGAAAATGATCAAAACCCAATATAGGGCTGGCTGAGTGGCACATTGGTTAAGAGCTGGCTTGGGATACCAGCTCTGAGCAGCAGGGCCCCGGTTCGGATCCCATATGAGGGCCAGTGACACTGCCCTCTACAGCTAAGATGGTGAACAATAGCTCGACCTGGAGCTGGGCTGCCGTGAGTCGCCGGCGACGGCGTAAGCTGAAGCCTCTGCTGCAGTGGGCTGACATAAGCTACCGAGTATGGCCGGCAGCCAGCGTGAACGGCCATCAAGCAGTGTGAGCAGCCGTCCAGAGGCCAGCGAGCGACTGCCTCACCCGGGAACAGCACAATGATAATACCAACACGGGCCAGTGAAGCAACGTCCTCCACAACTAGACTGAAGAACAAAAGGCCAGCAAGTCGTCTGTTCCCCTTCCCCCAATTCCCCAGTGCCGTTTCCCTCCCTCAAGTCCCCAATAAAATCTTTTAAAAAAAAAGCAATACATGCCAGATACTGCCAGTGTCTTGCATAAGTTAGATACATTCCAATATTCCTACTTACAAGATATATGTGAGCCGAGAGCAAGAGGGCTACTTATCAAACACATTTCACAGATGAAAACCTGAGGTTTGTCGAACTTGGCAATTTTCCAGAGTTCAGCTGGCTGGTAAGGGACACAACTGGGACTAGAAACCTGGTCTGAATTCCTTTAGCACCCACACTGTTCCATTCCTCCTTGCCTGATGCCGACCGTCTCCTAATTCATTTCTCTTCTCAATACTCCACAATGTCTACCAACAAATAAGAAAAAACCTGGAGCCCAGTTGTATTAATAAGGTGAAAATGAGAATTAGACTCCACAGGGGACTCTCTCTGGGCTGCATATGCCTAAGGTCCACCTGAACTATTCACACGATTATTTTAGATCTGACTGCCTAGAGCTGGGACCACCCGAACTTTCCAAATTACACCAAGCTTTACCTAGGTCTTCCCCGATGTGTCCTGTTAAATCTGGATCCTAACTTGATATCCAGGTCTCACCTGCTTCCTTTCATAAGTCTGCACTGTGCTCCCAGTGGAACAGACAGCCCAGAATCACCCACCTTCCCCCGGACAGAGCACTCCAGCTCCCTGCAGACATGCGCTATCTGTCCTGTCTAACCCCTCTAACAACAGCCCTGTTGATGTGGTTGTTTACTCTGGCAGTGAACTTGAGGTGTCTGCTCATCTGCTCCCACCACACTCTCAAAGGTTTTTTTTCCCAAATCAGCGTGTGAGTACAGTCTGATTTGACAGCATCTACTGGTTCTTGCGAGACAACCCTGAAGTTAGGTTTCAGAGAGCAGGTGAGGTTCGAAAGAAGAGAATTTAACCTTCTGCCGTATTTGAGACAGGCCCTGCATCCATACTCTGATGAGTGAGCCTAACTAAGTGGCCAAGAGCCAAAGCCTCCCTGCTAGAGAGATGAGGAAGGGAGGCCCCAGGAAAGCACGGTGTAGCAACCATCGGCCGAGGCTGCATTCCAACAGACCCTGTAGTCTTTTCAGGGTTTGTAGTAGCTTTCTATGGCTGCTGTAACAAATTACCACAAAGGTAGGGTTTACAACAGCACATATTTATTATCTAGGTAAGTACTATTATCTACATTTCTGTAGGAGGAAAGGCTGGGATGTCTCTGTGAGATTTTGTACTTGGACTTTCCCAGGCCCAAGTTGAGCTTTCAGCTGCCAGGCCGCCAATCATGAGCTCTGGCAACAATCTCCTTCCAGGGCTGGCCGAGTGGCGCATTAGTTAAAAACTGGCTTGGGACGCCAGAGAGCCCCGGTTCGGATCCCACATGTGAGGGCCAGTGACACTGCCCTCCACAGCTAAGATGCTGAACAACAGCTCAACCTGGAGCTGGGCTGCCGTGAGTCGCTGGCGACGGCGTAGGCTGCAGCCCCTGCTGCAGTGGGTTGCCATGGGCTACCGTGTGTAGCCAGCAGCCAGCATGAGCGGCCAGCAGCCTTAATGAGTAGCTGTCCAGAAGCCGGTGACTGATCTGCCTCACCCGGGAAGAGTGCAATGATGGTGCCAACTTGGGCCAGTGAAGCAACGTCCTCCACAACTAGACTGAAGAACAAAAGGACAGCAACTTGTCTGTTCCCCTTCCCCCAATTCCCCAGTGCTGTTCTCATCCCCCAATTTCCCAATAAAAAACTCTTAAAAAAAAAAAAGAATCTCCTTCCAAGATCACTCAGGTTGGTGCCAGAATCCAGTTCTTTGTGCTAATAAGCCCGAGGCCCAGTTTCCGTGCTGACTGGCGGCTGCAGCTGATATAGATTCTCCAGGACTCGCTCCACTTCTTGCCTGCAGGCCAATATATTTTGAGTCAGCAATTAAATGTTGACTCCTTCTCACACTTGGCATCTCTCTTCTGTCTCTGGCCAAAGAAACTTCTCTGCTTGTAAGGGCTTCTGTCATCACATTGGGCCCACCCAGACAGATAATCCAGTATGTCTTTACTTTAAAGTTGGTTTCAGAACCTTACTACATCTGCACAGTACCTTGGGCCATGTCACAGGACATATTCACAGGTTTCAGGAATAACGTATGGGCGCATTCATGGAGCTATTACTCAGTCTACTGTGACGGTAGAAAATGTCTTGCTGGCAGACATGCCGGCTTTGATAAGAGAAGGAAAATACTTGCCTATCATTCTCCTGAGTTTTGTCTGTATCTGCCCCAGAGGAAAATCCAGGATTTTCAGTGGGCCTAAACATACCTGAACAAGTGTTCAACCATGTTCTTCAGCAGACACTCACAAGTTGTGATTGTGACCATGCGGCCAAAGGAAGAAGAAAGTTCTCAGTGTATTAAGACTACAGAGGTTATTGACAAGGTCATGCAGAAAGGTGCTCTAGATTGAAGAAGGGTGACCCCTCCCTGCTGAGACTAACAGTGCCCTTTAGAAAATTCATGTGATGCTGTGTTTGCAAACACTGGTCACATAGTACTAGGCGCTAGAAAATTCTGGAGTGTAGCTAGGCAACTTAGGCCTTCTCAGAATCTTCTCCAAGAATAAAGAGGGCTTTTGTGTAAAGAGCATGAGTGCCGCACTTTGCTGATCCCCTACTCCGGAAATGTTGATGGGGGGACGGCAAGTGTTCATCCACAGGTGTCTTGTTGTCCTTCCTGGGCACATGGGGCATATCGTCCAGTCCACTTGTATTAGAAAGGGTTTTGTGACAACTGTTGCCACTGACATATGAACAGAAGCAAAGTGCATCATTTCTAAACCAAGGCATTTGCGAGTCAGTATGCTACTTCCATGCTTTCTGTACAATTCAGCAGCAAACATGAGTGCCGTTGTGGAGGTGTGCAGTCACGTGATGGGAGTAGCCTGGATCCCTGGGCCACTGGACAGTGGAGGCCCCGTCTACCCATGCCAGATTTGATGTGTATGAGAAACAAACTTTTGTAGTGTTACGTCGTTCGGATGTCAGGCTTCTTCCGTTACATCCACTTGCAGTCACTTATGCGAATAACACCCAGCTACTATATCTGTTGTGTGTCTTAATTATACTAATTACAAAAGAAATAGTGCACATATTCTTGATGCTAAAAAATTCTAAAAATACAGAATAATTACAATTCTTCCCCCTTACTATGGTCCTGCAAAATTCAGGCCCTACCAGAAGCAACTATAATTTTAAAATGTTGTATAGAGTATATTAAAATATATTCTGGGTTTTTTCTCACATAGATATACTAGAACAATATCATGTGAGGGTATTTTTTTGAAGGCAAATGGATAATGGTGTACATATTGTTTTGCCACTTGCCCTTGTCATTTAATGTAATAAATGCAGGATCTTTCTGTGAGAGCACATATTGATCCATCTCACTCTTAACTACTCCCAAGTATGCTAAAGTGTGTATGTGCCATAATTAATTTAGCCCTTCTCCTCCTGATGACACATAAGTGTTTTCCATTTTTTTGCTAGTACTAATAGAACTGATATCAATATCATGAAATATAAATTATTTGGCAAATGTTGGTGTTTCTTACAGTAAAGATATAGAAGTGAACATTGGGTTAAAGTGGAAATAGCGTGATGATCATATATTTTTTTAATTGGGTTGTTGGAAAAGTCATGACTTTTTTTTCTATGTTCTTCATTGCAAAAATGCATCATGACTTTTCTAACAACCCAATAATATTGCTGATATTCTATTTCAATAACGCTGTACCAACTTATATTCTCACATATTAGTATATGAGAATATCCTAAACTTCACATTTTATTTGATCAATTTTTTTAGAATAACTTTTTATTTTTCACTTATATTTGATTTACAATATTATATTAGCTTCAGGTGTAAAACACAGTGACTAGACACTTGCATAACTTTCAAAGTGATCACCCTGATAAATCTAGTACCAACCTGACACCATACATACTTATTACATTATTGACTATATTCCCTATGCTTTACTTTACATCCCCATGACTATTTTGTAACTATCAATTTATACTTCCTAATCCCTTCCCCTTTTCACCCACCCTCCCATCTGGCAACCCTCAGTTTATTTTCTGTATCTATTTGTCTGTTTCTGTTCTTTGTTCACTTATTTTATTTTTTAGAGTCCATATATAAGTGAAATCAGGGCTGGCCGAGTGGCACAATGGTTAAGAACTGGCTTGGGACGTCAGAGGGCCCCGGTTCGGATCCCACATATGAGGGCCAGTGACACTGCCCTCTACAGCTAAGATGCTGAACAACAGCTCAAGCTGGAGCTGGGCTGCCATGAGTCGCCGGCGACGGCGTAGGCTGCAGCCCCTGTGGCAGTGGGTTGCCATGGGCTACCGTGTGTAGCCAGCAGCCAGCGTGAGCGGCCAGCAGCTGCCGTGAGCGGCCGTCCAGAAGCCGGCGACTGATCTGCCTCACCCGGGAAGAGCGCAATGATGGTGCCAACTTGGGCCAATGAAGCAACGTCCTCCACAACTAGACTGAAGAACAAAAGGACAGCAACTTGTCTGTTCCCCTTCCCCCAATTCCCCAGTGCTGTTCCCACCCCCCAATTCCCCTATAAAAATCTTTAAAAAAAATAATAAGTGAAATCATATCGCTTATTTGATCCATTTTAAATGTTGATCAGTCTTTTGTGTGAAAATATATCACTGCTCTTTTATTTATTTATTTATTTTTAATTTAATTTTATTTTTTTAAGTAGTGAGCAGTTTATTAGAAGGAAAGGTATACTTTGAAGAAACAGAAGCGGGCCCGAGCAGAAGGCAGTGACTCAAGGGCCGTTATTAGAAGACTAAGTACACTCCAAAGGGTTAGGAGCGTGCCGAAGTAAAGCATGGCAAAGCCTCAAAGGGGCCAGGCCAAGGGCATCATTATTAGGAGAAAAAGTACACTCCAAAGAGTTTGGAGCGGGCCAAACCAAAGAAGGAGCTCAAAAGGCCTCAATACTCTTTTTTATTTTATATTTATGTTTTCTAATTATGTTATTAAAAATTAATTCCCCATTCATTAATTCATTCTCCACATAAAGCAGGATTTTTGCAAGATATCTTGAGTACTGGGGTATCTCTGGGTTAGTGTTTTAAAATTCTATGTCAATAGATTTTTTTTTCCACTTAATGCTTTAAGAAGCAAGGATTTGGTCAGAGTGATTAGGTCCCAGGGAATAGTCTAGATAGGATACCCTCAGTTAATGAGGAGCATCAGGAGGCCTGGGGGACGGGGTAAAGAAATTTCCAAGGTCCCTGGGAGAGACCACATACTAAACCAAGTCCAGATAGCCCAGGGCAGGGTGGTAGTCAGGGTTCTGAATTCAGAGCTCAGCAGATAGTAACTAGAAAAGGGATCAGAAGAGCATATGGAATTTTGGAGGGTCCTGGACAACTTCCAGGAAAAGGCTTGGATGAATCATTGTCACCAGCCTAAAACTGTAGAGCAACCTGAGTGGGCAGATCTATTGGATGAAAGGACCAGAGGCATGCCCAATAACCCTTCCTACCTTAGAATCCCCCCTGCCCAACATAAGGCAGAGGACAACTGGCTCCCCTGTGTCACACACAAATGTCCTAGTATTATTTGGTGGTAATTCCCAGAACTCCCCTGCTGTTGGGTCAGTTAGAAAATCCCAGCGGTCTTGGAGAGCCCCATCTGCTACCACTGCTTCTGCAGGTGTTTCATGTACAAGATCTGATGAAGGTGCCAAGAGTAAAGATAAGAAAAGACCAAGCACCTCCCAGGCACGGCCCGGCACTGATAGTTCTTGCAGAATCCCTCTAGATCAGAAGGCAATTCAGTTGGTACAATTCATGCTTTGCAAGCATAACATGAGGGAGCCCATAACAAAGGAAGACATGATGAGTCATGTCATCCAAAGGTCCAAGAAGCACTTCCATGAGATCCTCAGGAGAGTCTCTGAGCTAATGGTACTGGCCTTTGGCATTGATGGGAAGGAAGTTGACCCTACGAGGCATGGCTACACTCTTGTCAGCAAATTGGAGCACATGGGTGATGGGAGGCTGAGTGGTGAGGAGACCATGCCCAGGGCGGGCCTCCTGGTGACTATCCTCTGTGTGGCCTTTATGAAGGGCAACTGTGCCACTGAGGAAGACATCTGGAAAGTATTTAATATGATGTGTATATATGCTGTGAAGAAGCACTTCATCCATGGGGAGCCCAAGAAGCTCATCACTCAAGCTTTTGTGCAGGAAAGATACCTGGAGTCCCGCCAGGTGCCCAACAGTGATCCTCCATGCTACGAGTTCCTGTGGGGCCCAAAAGCCCACACTGAGACGACCAAGATGACAGTGCTGGAGTTCTTAGCCAAGATCCATGATATAGTTCCCAGTGCTTTCCCAATCCTGGTATGAAGAGGCATTAAGAGATGAGGAAGAGAGAGCACAGGCCAGAGTAGCAGCTATGCTGCATACTGACGCCATGGCTAGTGTGCTTCCCAGGGTCAGTCTCAGCAGCCTCTCCCACCAGTAATGAAATCTGAAGCACTTTCCTTACTTTGTGCTTGAAATAGGGGGCTTAGGTGATGCTGCAGAGAACACAGTGCATATCATATTTGTGTTCCTGCTCTACATGAATAACATAGGTTAATGTTATTGTTGAATGTTTACAAATGTTGTTCTTTAAAATGAAGTTTAATTAGCTTCACAGTCTAAGTGTATGAATGATATCAGTTACATATTTAACATTATTTATGAGGTATAAGAGTAAGAGTTTTGTTGTTTAATAAAAACAATTGGGTAACCTTCCATCTTATTTAGTGATCTGGAACAAAAAAACACGGCATTGCCTTAGAAATGTGAAAAAAATTAGTAATAAAATAGTTGGAATCAAGAAATAGAAAAAAAGTAAATGATGGTCAATTCTTGTTTCCCTTAGTCCTTGTCTTCTGCTGTTCTGTAAAATAAAAGTGATATACCTGCACTTGCTTCATTTATTCAAGAATACAGTAAAACCTTGGATTGTGAGTAACATGGTTTGCGAGTGTTCTGCAAGACGAGCAAACATTTCTAATACATTTTAACATGGTAAACAAGCGATGTCTTGCAATACGAGTAGTTTGTTTCTGGAACGAGTTATGCTCGCAAACCAAGGTATTACTGGATAGGAGAAATTAAATCATAATAAATTGTTTACTGGCATTTTCTTTATTCCTCAAACATTGAGCATCTGCTCTTTGGAAGCCTCCATGGTTGTATGGAAGGTAGTAAGAAAATGAGGGCCAAGCCACTGCCCATAGAATTATAGCTACCATATAAGGAAGATGGTGAGATACTCTCTAAGACAAAAAAGACAAGTAGAAAGGATGAGGAGGGAAGGAGAGAGAAGTCCAGATGAAAGTGTAAATAAATGTTCTAAGGCAAGAAAATTTGGGGCTGAGGAAGGTAATAGGAGATAATTTTAAGTTAAGGTGGGTGGTGGGTCAGAGGAGGGTGTGAGGGTGGTGAGCAAGGGCCAAACTTTGGGTGATAGGGCTCAGAGTTGAGAAACCAAGTCTCCAGTGGAGAACTGCTTTGAGCGGTTACTCTGGGGTCATGGATAAGCCACAGAGAAATTTCCACCTGGGGCGGGGATGGAAGGTGCCCTGGTCTCTTTCCCAGTGAAGGTGAACACAGTGTACAGACTAGGTGTTTTATCTCCATCATCTCCAGGGAGTTTCTGATAAATAAGGGTAATATTTCCTTGAGGCGGGATGACATGAAATCACTGTGTTCACACTCTTTGCCCTTGGCTGGGGGAAACAGAGCCTGCTCCAGGAAAATGGCGTTTTGACTAGGTTACCTTGAGTGAAATTTGGAACGCTCTAAAGGAGGGCTTGATTTTGGTAGGGGTTAAATGAATGAAAATAGGGGTGATTTGGATTACAGGGCAGTTGGGAGGGAGGGAAAGAGTTGGTTCTTGATGCACATTTTGGGAGCTGTGAGTCATATACAGATGAGAATGATCCTTCAACATCCAAATTAAATAATATATTTCCTAAGGGGGATGATTTGCTAAGGTATGTTTTCTTCCTAAGCAGAATTTTTGGCTGATTTGGTATTCAGTGTCCTATAATGCCACATATTCTCAGACATCTCCTGAATGAAAACAACCACCAAATGAAACAAAAAAACAAAAATCTCAGCAGGAGGGTTGGTATTACCTGAGGTCAAAATCATAGCAATAATTGCCATTCTTTAAAGTCTCAGTGCACACCAGCCACTGCGCCACGTGCTTCAGAGGTCAGACAGTTAGGTTCACAAACTCATCCTAGAAAAAGTGCTACATACCTCATTGCTGAATATCACTATGGTCACCTTTAAAGTACTGCCCTTGGGAAGCTATGCACCAATGCCAGCACCTAGTCCACTCCTCAAAGCCATTTTGGAACTCTTTTTCTGGAATGGCCATCAGAGCTGTCCTTTTATTACCTTTGATGCCCTGAATGTCATCCTTTCAAAATTTCCTTGATCTTTGGATAAAGAAAGAAGTCACTGGGGGCCAGATCAGGTGAGTAGGGAGGGTGTTCCAATGCAGTTATTTGTTTACTGGCTAAAAACTCCCTCCCAGACAGTGCTGTGAGAGCTGGTACATTGTCGCGATGGAAGAGCCATGAATTGTTGGCGAAAAGTTCAGGTTGTCTAACTTATTCATGCAGCCTTTTCAGCACTTCTAGATAGTAAACTTGGTTAATTGTTTGTCCAGTTGGTACAAATTCAGAATGAATAATCCCTCTGATATCAAAAAAGGTTAGCAGCATCATTGCAACACGTTCATGAACTTAATTGCCAGTCCTAGTACATCCATTATGCACATTCCAACAGTTCGAGAAGACAGGATATATCAAACCCACTTCATTAATGAAGAATCCGAGGCTCATAGAGTTTGGTGAGGTGCCGAGTTCACACAGCTAATGACAAGGCTAGGACTAGAGCCCTGGTCTGAATTCCTCTAGAACCCACACTCCTCCCAGCCTTGCGTCCATTCATTCATTTCTCTTCTCGCTATTTTATGATGTTTCTCAGAAGGTAAAAAGTAAAAGCCTATGACCATAGTACTAGAACAGGCCTAAAGAAGGAAACTGGAAATGAGAATCAAACCCAATTTGGGGATTGTCTGGGGGCTTAATTTACCTAGGATCCTCCTGCCTCTTGCCCCAGAGCTCCATGAGAATTGCGTGCATTACAGCTCTCTTCCCCTGGGTCTTCCCCAGTGCACCTCTTGTCCAGACTGGAACCTGACCTGCCATCCAGCTCTTCTCTGCATTGTCCTCTGGAGGCTGCACCCTGCTCCCTGTGGAACTGACAGCCCATATCCCCTGCCCTCTCTGACTTAGAACACCCCAACTCCTTGCAGATTCTGCCCCTCACTGTGGACCTCTCTGATAGCAGTAGCCCCTTCCAAGTCATTGTTCACTTCGGACAGTGACGCTTAGACACGTCCTCATCCCCCTCTTGGTGCCTCCACCACATTCTCAGTGTTTTCAAATCTGCTGGTGTCTAGAGACGGATTTGGCACAGAATTGACTGGTTCTTGGGATATAACCCTGAACTTAGAGAGGAGGTTTTGGAAACCACTCTGATATTTGCAGTAGAGTTTTTAAAGGGCTGAATTATTTCAGATTGGCCACTGACCACATACACCAATAAATGAGTTTACATTGTTGGTCAAAACCAAAGCCCTGAGAAGCCGGGTGGCTCAGGTGGTTAGAGTGCGTGCTCTTAACAACAAGGTTGCCAGTTCAACTCCTGCATGTGATGGTTGGCTGCGCCTCCCCCTCCCCCCACAACGACATTGAAAGCAGTGGCTGGACTTGGAGCTGAGCTTGCGCCCTCCACAACTAAGACTGAAGGACAACGACTTGACTTGAGCTGATGGGTTCCGGAAAAACACAATGTTCCCCTTCCCCAATTCCCCAATAAAATCTTTAAACAAACAAACCAACCAAAGCTTCTTCCATAAGTAGGAGATAAGAAAAGATCATGGAAACCACTATATAAGCAAACATCTACATACACAGTATTCCGAAATACCCGAGTCCTTCTAGGAGGTAGAAAATGGTTCCATGGCAGACATGCTATCCTTGATAAGAAAAGAAAAAGCCAACATGCTTCCATTGCCTCTTATCTCTCTGTTTGCCCTGAGAGAAATTTTGGTTTTAGATAATAGTACAAATAGTCTTACTGCTCCAAACTTGTAACAATACGGAAAAATTCCCCTTCTTACTACATTTCTCTCAAATTTATCCCTCTCCTCAGAAGTAACTGCAATTAAAACTGTGTTCTTTTAAAATTTATTCTATACTTTTCCTTGCTTAGATGTGTTATAAAAATACACTGTGAGGGGCCGGCCGAGTGGCGCGTTGGTTAAGAGCTGGCTTGGGACGCCAGAGGGCCCCGGTTCGGATCCCACATATGAGGGCCAGTGACACTGCCCTCT
>NW_017731600.1:2103164-2134539 GCF_001890085.2 Hipposideros armiger | reverse complement strand
TGAAGCAACATCCTCCACAACTAGACTGAAGAACAAAAGGATAGCAACTTGTCTGTTCCCCTTCCCCCAATTCCCCAATAAAAATCTTAAAAAAAATACACTGTGAGTTTTTACTCTACACATGTAACAGTGTACATCATGTTCTCTTGCCCTTGACACTGAATAAAATGTACGCAGGATCCTTCCATGAGAGCACATATAGATCCAGTTCACTCTTTTACCTACTCTCTGGAACTCTAACGTATGTATGTGCCATAATTAATGTAACCATTCTCCTTTGGAAGGACATATAGGTTGTTTCTTGTTTGTTACTATGAGTAATAGACCTGAAATATAACAACATTGAATGTAGTTCTTGGACAAATGTGTATGTTTTCTTATAGGAAATACAGCAAAGTGCGAACTGGACTAGAGTGGACAGAATATGATGACTGTAAATTTTGATGAATATTTCTGAAATTCTGTTCTAATGAAGCTGTACTGATTCATATTCTCACATAGTAATGTATGTACATAATTTACACTCTCACAGGCATTTCATTTTATCAGCCTTTTTAATTTTGGTCAAATTTTTGGATAAAAATATATTGTCTCATGGTTATTTTAATTTGCCTGTTTTCTAAGTAAGTTGAGCAGAAAATTAACTTAATCTCTCATCCATAGAAAGCAGGATTCTTTTCAGTGATGCCCTGAGTAATGGAATTCCTCTGGGCATGCTATAAAATTATGAAATGTCAATAAGCGTTATCCCTTTACTTTGAGGAAGAAGCATTTGATCTGAATGTGCAGGTGCCAGGGAATGGGTCCAGACAGAACATGGTCAGCTAGGAAAGAAAACTACGGGAAGAAAGCAATGACCACAGTCCATTAGAGGGACCATGAAGTCCAGAGAGCACAGGCCCCTGAAAGCCAGGATTCCATTACACAACCTGTATATCTAACTGGTGTACAGTGGTTGTGAACATTTTAGACACAAGACTTCTTATTCCAACTTAAGCCTTCCCCAGAAATCCACTCTATGATTTGAAGGCAGAGAAGTTTGGTGAAGAGCGGACTGTAAGTCCATTATCCTGCCCACTCAGCACCCTTCCACCCTCTCAGGGCACTAATCTCTGGAATCTACACGACTCTGGGTTCCTTAAGCATTACTAGGAAAGCTGATTGCTAGAAAACCCTTCTGTGATCTTTTTGGGTCTTGCTTTTAAGCTTTGAGAGTTGGGAATGAAGCAGCACTTTGGAGGCCATCTTACCTAACTGTTGAGGCAAGACACTTCTGAGTACTATATCTGATGGTGGATGAATTCTGTGATTTTCCCCACTGATGGGTGGAAACAGGAACTACTGCCAATCTGTGTGAGCTCTGGAGTTCATGTGGCTCTCTTCTCCCTGGTACTTTGTTTTGTGAACTCTAGCTACCTTGGCCTCCCCAAATTCAAAGCTCCATCTCTTCAACTCAGAGAAATGGCAGGCTCTGCCTGAGTCCCCTCTGCACTAAGGCCTGAGAATTCTCGTAAGGCAGTATGCTGGGGCAATCATAGCACTCGCTTCTCATGTGTCCTAAATCTCAGGGATCATTATTCTTTGTTACCTGATATAGTGTCTTGCAAACCACTGTTCCATATATTCTTCATCTTTATTGTTTTTGGTAAGGTTGTTATTTATGGCAGGAGGGTAAATAAAGTTCTTGCTACTAATTTTGACTGGAAGCAGAAGTTGCCTCTTCTAAAATTTTACTTAAGCAGAACCATACAGTCTGTCCTCCTTTTTGTCTGACTTCTTTCACTTAGCATAATGTTTTTGAGTTTCATCATGTCAGAGCATGTAAAGAGGTTTCTTCTTTTCTTATTGTGCAATATTTGTTTACTGAGTAGTATTCCATGGTATAAGTATTTCATGATTTGTATACACATTCATGAGATTATTCTACCCAGCAAAGCTATCATTTAGAATCAAAGGAGAGATAAATAGCTCCCCAGGCAAGAAGAAGCTAAAGAGTTCATCACCACCAAACCAGTATTACATGGAATCTTAGAAGGACTTCTTTAAGGCAAAAAGAAAAAGTATGAATAATAAAGCAGCAATAACTACATATCTATCAACAATTACTTTAAATGTAAATGGGTTAAATACTCCAATCAAAAACATAAGGTGGCTGAATGGATAAGAAAATGAGACCCTTACATATGCTGCCTACAAGAGACTCACTTCGAATTGAAAGACACACACAGACTGAAAGTAAAGGGATGGAAAAAGGTATTTCATGAAAATGGAAGCAAACAAACAAAACAGCTGGGGTAGCAATATTTATACCAGACAAAATGGACTTTAAAACAAAGACTATATAACAAGAGACAAGGAATGACCCAGTAATCCTACTTCTGGGTATTTATCTAAAGAATCCCAAAACACTACTTTAAAAAGACATATACATCCATATGTTCATTACGGTGTTATTTACAATAGCCAAGATATGGAAGCAACTTAAGTGTCCATCAATAGATGAATGGATAAAGAAGAAGTGTTACATATATACAATGGAACCTTATTACTTAGCCATAAAAAAAGAATGAAATCTTGCCATCTGCAGCAACATGGATGGGCCTAGAGAGCATTATGCTGAGTGAAATAAGTCAGACAAAGACAAATACTGTATGATTTCACTTGTATGTGGAATCTAAACAACCAAATACAAAACAGAAACAAACACATAGATACAGAGAACATTTTGAAGATTACAAGATGGGAGAGGGACTAGGGGATAGGTGAAGGGGGAAGCGATTAAGAAGTACAAATTGGTAGTCACAAAATAGTCATGTGATGGAGAGTATATAGCATAGGGAATATAGTCAGTAATATTGTAATAACTATGCATGATGTCAGATGGCTACTAGATTTATGGGGTGATCATTTTGTAAGGTATATAAATGTCTAATCACATGTTGTACACCTGAAACTAATATAATATTGTATGTTGACTGTAATTGAAAAGAAAATTTATTAAAAAAAGAATTTTATATGAAAAAAATAAAAATTCTTAACTAAAAGTGGGTCATGGCTGGTAGTCATGGGTAGAAAATATAAGTTTCACTGGCTAACATATTTCCTTTACTTTCCACATAAATTTTGGAATCAGCTTGTTGATTTCTATAAGAAAAGCCAGCTGTAATTTTAATAAGGATTATTTTGAATCTATGGTATTATTTTGTTTCTCCTTGTAGTTTCAATTTCTCCATTAAAATATTTAGTTGTTCCTTCAGTATGTTTGTGTTTTCCTTTAAATCCTTGGACACGTTTATAATAGGTATTTTAAAGCCCTTGTCTGAAATTTTCATGATCTCTGATTTTTCTCCTGATTACAAGTTATATTTTACCCTATATGTGTCATGTTTTCCTGCTTCTTCACATACCTAGTTCTTTATTGTATCTTAGACATTATGGATGCTCAACTGTGAGTGTTATTTTCCTTACTAAAAAGTGCAGGCAAGCAGTTCATTCATTTACCCATCATATTGTTCCTTTTGAAGCCTATTTTCAAGCTTTGTTAGGATGGTCTACGGTAGCCATATTCTTGCCCTACATTAGCCGTATTCCTACAGCTTTGACTTGTCTGAGACTCCACTGAAGTACTTTGGGTGTTCAAAGAGGACTCTCCCCTCAGGCTATTCAATACTTAAAAGTCTCCCAGTCATATTTATCTTCCAAAAGTCGTTCAGCTCACTGCTCTCAGTATTTTCTTAAATTCCCCTGGTAGTTGCTCTTTGCCCAGCCTCACGGAATCCTGCCCTTCATGTGAGCAGCTTAATGTTCAGTGAAAGACCCAAAGGGACCCTTCTAGAGCATTAACTCCATCCACCTCTCTTCTCTCCAACATGCCCTGAAAATTTCAGCAGCCTTACTATTCCCAAACTCTGGTCACTGTGTCCTCAGTGAGTCCACTATGCCCTCTTTGGCCTTATCCCCCTGCACCACAATCTGGACATTGCCTCCAAGCAGAAATGCAGGGTGATTTAGGGAGCCTAGCTCATTCTCCCCTACTTTGAGGGATCATAATCCTGTGCTGACTGTTTTCAGGTCACTTTATATATTCTGCCTATTTTAAAAGTTGTTTACAACAACCAGCAGTGGAAGTCATCCTGAGTTTTTATGTAATGGCAATTTTTAAAACATTTTATTTCAAACTACTTTTAGACTTAGGGAAAAGTTGCAAAGCTAGTACAGAGAGTTTCAATCTATCCCCTCACCCAGTGTCCTCCAATGTTAACATCTTAGATAACTATCATACAATTGTCAGAAACAGGAAATTAACATTGTCGTAACAGCATTGACCAAACTAACCACTTTATTCAAACTTCACCATTTTTTCCACTATTATCTTTTCTAAGGATCCTAATCAGTTTCCCACATTGCATTTAGTTGTTATTTCTGCCTGGACTCCTGCAATCTACAATAGTTCCTCAGTCTTTCCTTATTTTTCATGACACTGACAACCCCCCAAAATACTGATCAGTTGTTTTGCTGAATGTCCCTCAACTGGGGCCTACTTGGTGTCTTCTTATTATCCAACTGAGTTCACATTCACACTTCCTTTGAAAGAGAACCATAGAAATGGCTCCATGTGTGCCTCAGTGCACCTTATCACAGGGTTCCCAATTTCAATATATCTTATTACTGATGACACAGCTCTTATCACTTGGTCAAGGTGGTCCTTGCTGGGAGTTTCCAGTATAAAGTTACTATGATTTCTCCTATACTCAACAAATATCCTGGAGATAGATACTTGAGACTGTGTAAATATGTTCTCTCCTCAAACCCAGATTCTAGGACTTATTAATAGTTCAAGGATGCAATAATCGCCACTGTGGTATTTGCCTAACAGTGGTTTCTATTTCCCTTGTTTATACAGTTGTTAATTGCAATTCTACTACAAGGAGGAGCTGTCATGTCTCTTCCATCTATATATTTAATCAAGTGTTTATTTATATCATGATAGATTCATGCATTTTTTTATTCTTTTGGTTATAATCCAATACTAGCATTATTTATTTTGTTGCTCAAAGCTTTGCCATTAGGAGCTCCTTTACCTAATGTTCTACTCTTTCAATAATGTTCCCCTTCCCATATCTTTTGAGAACTTTCTGTTTTTCTGGTTCCACAGGATGTTCCAAGCTCAACTTGCTTTTACATGTCCCAGCCCTAAAAGAACCACTTCTACAAGGGTCCTGAGTCCTTTCATAGAAGAATGATGGTTAGAAATCAAGATCTTGGTACTAGGTATGCTAATTTCTACTAGAATGTCATTGTTTCTAACCCCTCTCAGCAGATAAGGCTGGAAAATATTTGTATATTAACCCATGTACACACACATATCTATTTTTATATTTCTGTGTATGTATAATGAATTTATACTGATACCTCAGATTTCAATTCAACACTTCAAGAATTATTTTATTCTTCCCACTTTCTTTATTGGTAATTGATTTCTCCAACAATAAGAAATCTTACTTTTATTATTTACAACCCATTTACTTATTTGTGCAATTCTAGTAGGCACATAAATTAGTTTCAGAAGGTCTTATCAATACCTTTATTAGAAACACATTTACTAACTACATAACAGCATTTACGCAGTTCTTTTTATCTTTATCCTTTCACACCCAGTTAAGTTACTATTTTCTAAAGTTATTTAGGTTACTTCTTTTCCCGTCAGTATGGTTATGCTATTGATTTTTTTTTAAAGATTTTATTGGGGAATTGGGGGAGGGAAACAGCACTGGGGAATCGGAGAAGGGGAACAGACAAGTTGCTGTCCTTTCGTTCTTCAGTCTAGTTGTAGAGGACGTCGCTTCACTGGCCCATGTTGGTGTTATCATTGCACTCTTCCTGGGTGAGGCAGTCGCTCACCAGCCATTTGACGGCCACTCATGGCGACTCATAGCAGCCCAGCTCCAGGTCGAGCTGATGTTGTTCACAATCTTAGCTGTAGAGGGCGAAGTGTCACTGGCCCACATGTGGGATCCAAACCGGGGCCCTGCTGCTCAGAGCTGGTGTCCCAAACCAACTTCTAACCAATGTGCCACTCGACTGGCCCGATGCTATTGGTTTTATTACAGGTAGTTTGATTCGTTAATATTTGTATCCCATGTTGGGTTCCCCTACATCCTGATTGATTTTAACTGTTCATTTATTTTTTATACAAGATATCAAAAGAATAAAAACAAAGGACAAAGGAAAGATATATATATATATGCTTTTTTAGTATATCTCTATCCATCTGAACCTCTGTAGATCAACTTAGTTTTAGAGTATTATCTATAAACAGTATGAAGACAGTTTTGTAATTTTTGCATATTATTGTTTTCCTTTTAGATTTTCTATTGATTAGGAAACTGCCTGCTATATTTTATTCTAATAATAATTACCTGCTTTTTCTTAAAGCATACTGAATTCTCAAAGTGAAGCACTTAAGCATTAGTTGTTGATTCCTCTACCCTACCCCCACCCCTAAATTCTAGTAAACCAACTTTGGTCAGTTTCAACTACTGATTTATTAATGGCAGAATTTCTTAATCAAGTATTTATTTCTATTTATTAATTCTTTACCAAGAGAATCATACACACTGTAGATGTTATGTACCATAGGTGGCAGTTATCATATGGATGTACCAAAAATCTATATCCTGACATTTAAATTAGAAAAATCTATGTTTGTTTCATGCCTTCCAGGGGTGCTTTTTGTTTATTCAGGTGAATGTCTCAAACTTATTCACTTTTTTCCACATACTGTTTCACATACAACAGCTAAAATGTTTCACATTGCTGTACATACCAGGTTTCAACCAATCATATGCATTGGGTTTAATTCTTGAAAGCAAGGACCTTAATGTCTCCATATGGCCATTAAAACCAGCTGAGGCACGACGATTTGTCATGATGTTGATGATGAGTCCTTTACTGCTTGTCTTTTTTTTTTTTTTTACTATTGTTGCCAAGTAACTGAAAAACTCATGCAGCATTGCTAAGGATAAGGCCTTTCCCTATTAAGAAGAAAAAGATGACAGCCTGCTGTGTAAACAATAGGGAAACTACCCTTATCATTCCTGGCACAAACACTTCATCACTAGGGGTGCATCTGTACAGAAAAAAATCTCTTTGAAATTTTTCTGTAAAATATTCTGCTCCTGTTCACTGACATGAAACTTTTAGAGCTTTTAAAGAAAAAATAGTATGTTAACTGGCAGGAAAAAAAATGGAGATAAAATCCAGAAAATGTATTATACATATGTCTTTACCAAATAGTTAATATCTCAAGCTCCACATTAGGAGAGCTAGAAGGAGTTATTACTATCACATGGCTTCTTGCCCTATTTAATTCCAGCAGAATAAGTCTCCTCCCACTGTGTTGTAGAGAAGGATAAAGAGTCTCTAGTTAGATCAAAGTCCAAGCTGTGATTATTGTGAAAAGAAGAGGATGGCATACTCTCTTTTAGCTATTTAGCCTCTCAAGATATAATGTCCCATTTGAATATTTGCTGCATGATTGTCAAAAAAAGTATCAGATGGTAAAACAGTATCAACAGCTCAACTCTATGAAAAATAGCTTTTAAAAATGGAGGTCTATGGCAGTACAGATACTAAAAATCTTTCAAAGTATATCTTCTTAGCATTCTACAGTGATTCCTCCAAGAATAAAATAACTGACAAGTTCTCATCTAACATTTAATCCCTTTTTATAAGTAAAAATTTTTTCGGGCTGGAAGAGTGGTGCATTGGTTAAGAGCTGACTTGGGACGCCAGAGGACCCCGGTTCAGATCCCACATATGAGGGCCAGTGACACTGCCCTCTACAGCTAATATGCTGAACAACAGCTCAACCTGGAGCTGGGCTGCTGTGAGTCACCAGCGATGGTGTGGGCTGCAGCCCCTGCTGCAGTGGGTTGGCATGGGCTACCGTTTGTAGCCAGCAGCCAGCGTGAGCGGCCAGCAGCCACCGTGATCAGCCGTCCAGAAGCCAGCGACTGATCTGCCTCGCCCGGGAAGAGCGCAATGATGGTGCCAACTTGGGCCAGTGAAGCAACATCCTCCACAACTAGACTGAAGAACAAAACGACAGCAACTTGTCTGTTCCCCTTCCCCCAATTCCCCAGTGCTGTTCCCATCCCCCCAATTCCCCAATAAAAAAATATTAAAAAAAATTTTTTTTTTTCGTATAACATGGAAATGTAGAAAATTCGTGCTTTTAGATTTCATGATTTAGATTTTGTCAAAAGTTAAAGATAATCTTGCTTTATTGTTAAATGGACCATTTGATGCATGTTTTACTAGATTATAAACAAGATTACTATAGGAATGTAAGATGCACAGCAAAATTGTGTTGCTCTTTAAAGCACACATTCAACATTAAGTGTTTCTATGTGTTAAAAAAAGACTGACATCTTTATTCATAAGCCTTTCGCAGGCATACCTAAATTCTCCCTTTTTCACCCCCTCTGAAAAGGCAGTTGAATACCATGTGCTGTTTTATTACCAAATACTTGAACAAATACCGGGGGTGCCAAAAAAATGTATACACATAGTAAGAGATGTTATCTATGTATTACTTTTCAAAGTTGAATTGAGTTACAGTAGCAATGGGTAGTATGACGTTTGCTCAAAAGATGGCGTTAATCAAATGAATGCTAGCATCACCATGCGACAGGCAGGACACCCAAAGAAAACAGCGGAAGCACAGTTGTTCAAGGAGCGCAAGGCATTTTGAAAGGGTATTTGAAATTCGAGAACATTGTGGAAATACAATGAAAATGGAGGCGTAAGTATGCAACAGAACCTCCAACGCGCTAACAATGGCACCCATTCGTGATAAGTCTGAGACACATGGTACTGTGTGTGATGTGCACAAGGGAAGATCTGGGAGGCCTTGCACAGCAACGAGTCCTCCTTCTTCTGCTGTGATGTTAGAACAGTTTACACGCTCACCACAAGAGTCTACCAAACAATGTTCGCCATAATCAGAAGTGTCTGAGCGCTGATGGGAACCACTTTGAGCACCTCTTGTAATTGCAAAAGTCAAACGTGACTTGTATTCATCTTTTGTTATCAGTATATATTGAGTATTACAATTTTAATACAGTTTTTTTCCTTTCTTAAAATGTGTAGACATTCTTTTTTGGCACGCTCTGTATATAATACAGTATTTCCCAAAGTAAGTAGAACTATTTGTTCTAGGTGTGATGAATGCAAACTAATTCTCTCTCTCAGGGTATTTAAGCTACATTCTTTTACATAAATCACATGTTAATATATACGAGATGAATATCTTTGAAAAGTTCTAACCTTGAATATGCAAAACTAAAATAAATCCAGTATTAAGACAAGTAGCAAAATATATTCAAGTCACATGATCAGAATAGTAGAATGAATGCGCTTATATTCATCTGTGCATCCATATTTCATTTCTAAGCCCATGTCTCAAACCAAGAACTGTATTTTTAAACCACTTTATTGTGGTATGATAAACATGTAAAAATCTTTACATATTTAATGTCTACAACTTGATGAGTTTGGCAACAAGTATACACTCATGAAACCATCACCATGATTTATGCCATAAACCTATCCATCACCTCCAAAAGTTTCCTACCACTTTTATTTATTATTGTTATTATCTTTACGATAAGAACACTTAATATAAGATTTACCCTCTTAGCAAATTTATAAGTATACAATACAGCATTGTTAACTATAGACACTATGCTGTACAGTAGATCTCTAGGACTTACTCATCTTGTATAATCAAAACTTTGTACCCTTTAACTAATACCTCCCAGTTTCCTCCTCCCTCTAGCTCCCGGCAACCACCATTCTTCTCTCAGCTTCTATGCGTTTGACTATTTTAGTTTCCTCATCTGAGTAGTATCCTGTAGTATTTTTCCTGTGTCTGAATATTTCACTTAGTGTAATTGTCCTCCATATTCATCCATGTTGTCACAAATAGCAAGATTTCCTTTTTTTTAAAGCTGAATAATATACTATTATATGTATATACCACATTTTTCAAACCAAGAGCTTTAAAACTGACTCTCCCTCACTAAAAAAAAAAGGGATATCTGTTAGACCTATTTAAAATTTTGTAAATCATGTGCAATAACACTAATGGGTTTTTTTGTTTTTCTTAAACTATATCTTGCTCTACTGAATAAATGATACCCTATTGCAGGGATTGGTTTCATTCAGTCTGAGAATCCAGTATAGTGTTTGCAACTTTTTTGTGTATTGATGCATTGTAGTTTTCTCCATGGCAGAAGTTCAGTGCCTTTCATTATATTTCAAAAAGGAGTTAGCGATTCCAAGAGAGTTTAGAACTTCTTCCCTAGTATTTATCATATTACTGGAATTTTAAGTTAAATTCTAAGATTTATTAATTATATTTTGTTAATGGTTTTGCAAGCAGAAGTTGAGTCATTTGTATATAGTTGGGACAACTGACAAAGAGGCACAGTGGGTCAATTCAAGTATAAAGAAACAATTGGTTTTGGATATTAAAATATGAAGTAAAAAAGTACAAATATTTTACTGAGTTAAAAGTATTCCCCAAAAATTAAAATGCCAGATATAATTGTTACATGAGGTGATGAATAGATATAGCATATAGTCTGTTATGTGGGGATTTAAAAAATATCTAATAATATTTGAAATGCTTAAATTTATATATATATGAATATATATGAATAGTATATAAGAACGAAGTATAAATATAGCAAGGTTAGGAACAAATACATATTTATATTTATATATGCATATTTATATACACACACACACACACACACACACACACTTACACATTGATGTAAGCTGTTTTTGGTGGCCAGTGAAAGGAAACACAACTTAAACCGACCTAAATAATAAAGAATTTTACTTGTCCATATAACTGGCAGTAAAATTGTAAGTTAGGCTTCAAATTAGCTTATGCCAATAATTTTTGCTTCATTTTCTTGAAATGATCTTGATATTAGCCAATCCCATACTCTCTCTTTAGTCTGCTAGCAAGATAGCTGCAGGAGTTTTGGCCTCCACAACAATATATAACAATTTGCAGAGGATCAGAAAGAACTCTTGTGTTCTATTGGGTTGTTGGAAAAGTCATGATGTATTTTGTCTATGTTTTTCAAAGTCCATTTATTTATATAAAGAACAAAGATCAATCAATGACAGATTGCCCGGTTTGTTCGATAACCTTTAGCCATCTTTCAGTGAGCTTCATAATTCCTCATTCGTAGAAGGACCTATCTTTATTTGAGAAAAACTGAACAAGGTTCTGATTTACAGCCTCATCTGAATTGAATGTTATACCACGCAAGGAGTTTTGAAGAGAGTGAAACAAGTGGAAGTCTGACAGCGCAAGGTCAGACAAGTATGGTGGATGTGGCAACACATCCCATCCAAGCTCCAATAATTTTTGACAGGTGATCAAACTTGTGTGTGGTCTCGCGTTGTCGTGATGGAACACAACTCCTTCGCAATTAACAAGCTCTGGACATTTCTGGATGATGGATTCGTTCAAACTGTACAATTGCTGACAGTACACACTGGAATTGATTGTTTGGTTCCTTGGTAGGAGCTCGAAAAACACGACACCTTTAAAATCCTACCACACTGAGAGCATAACCTTCCTCTGATAAATGTCTGCTTTCCATGTTGTTTGAGGCTAATCGTCACATTCGGACCAAGACCGTTTGCGCAACACATTATTATAAACATTCCACTTCTCATCACCAGTTATGAGTCGCTTCAAAAAAGGATCATTTTCCTCACGTTTAATGAGCATATTGCAGATGTTTATATGCGCTGTCAAATGAACTACTTTGAGTTCATGCGGAACCCAAATATCGAGCTTGCATACGTATTCCAGCTTCCTCAGGTGGTCGTGAACACTTGAATGATGTATGTTCAATGTTTCTGCAATCTCTCATGTCATGTAATGTGTGTTTGGCTTGATCAATGCCTTTATTTTGTCATCATCAACCTCGGTGGGCCTCCCTGACCGAGGAGCGTCGTTGAGATCAAAATCACCAGCATGAAATTTCGTGAACCATTGTTGGCACTGACGTTCTTTTAGAGCATTGTCACTGTCAACTTTATGCAACTTTTCACAAGTGTGACACACGTTCTTCCCTTTATGGAAGTAAAACAGTAAAACATGGCAAAAATGCAGTTTGTTCTTCCATCTTCAACTTATTGTAAAATCTCCAAAACTCAACCAATCGCTCAATTTTTTTTAGAATGAAGCCAGAACTGTCAGCTGTCAAATGACATAGCAATAACATAGATGTGAATGACTCTAGTACTTCCAAAAATGAACTAGTGCCATGTGTTGTAAACATGCGTCATGACTTTTCCGACAACCCAATAGCACTCCAAGAGACTTTTTATCCCTTCCCCCTCAATTACCCACTATGTCTCTTGCTCACTTCTGTCCAGTTTTCAAGAGGTAGTAACATGCTAATTAAACCAATCAGGCTCTCACACCAAGGAGATTTGTGGGGTCAGATTCCTCCAAGGCACATGGAATGAAAGTATTGAATGTTTGACCTAAATCAAGATTCTGTTAGGATTCAGGAAGAGGTGAATGGATGCTGTGAGTACTTCAACAATGCACACTACAATTGTATACTGCTGTATATTTTACTAGATTGATAATATTTAACATTTTGATGGACAAGTATCAATAACTTAAATGTAAAGTTATATTTTACATGCTGTCCTGTCTTAAGGCTATAGTGAATTTCTGAACACATCCTATTTTGTTACTATTCCGAATCTTTCAAAACTGAAAAAAAATTCACTGAATCAAACAAGGAAATATCTCATTAGAAATAAAATGAATTCTAAATCTGTTATGCGTGTACTCTGTTCAGGGAATTCTTGATGATTCCCTGTATTATCAGAGATAATGTCAAGCCCAATTATTTCAAGTCAGGCTAAATCTTTCTACATTTAAAGTGTAAGATAAAAACTCTTCAATTTATGGCCATTTTACCTACAGCATAGGCCTCAGTCTTTGAAATGTTTTAAGTGAAGTTCATTTTTCATTATGCATTAAAGTTCTACAAAGTTTCTCACATGGGGTTTTTAATTTGGTTTGTCTTTACAAGGTTGGCAATTTTTTAAAACACTGTGTCAGCTGTTCCTCTATTTGTTCTCAAATACTTTCTTCTCCTTTTCCTATTTTTTATGACATTGAGGCTAACCCCAGGAGACATATTTCTCTCAGATTCCTGGGTCAGCTGGCTTCAACTGTAGTCTGCCAATGGGAGGCACTATCAGAAGTTTATAATACTTAATGTCCAAAATGGTAAACATTTGAATTTCAGGGATTATGTCAATTGTTTCTGTACATTCAGTACCTAGAACAATGCCTAGCCTATATTAGATACGCCACAAATATGGTTTGAACAAGAATGAATTGGATCAAAAAGGACAGTTATATCACTAATATATTAGCATATTATATTTGGACTAATATGAGTAGGTTATCATTCACTTAAGGTTTGAGTTCTGATCCAATTATTTGAAAAACTAAACATTAAAGACTAAAATATATTTTAATGAATGGTACACTGTAACTCAGATTTACAATGAATTTTAATAATATTGATCAGAGTCACAAGCATGGTGGTTAGTGAAATCAATGTCTAAGCGGTGAGAGAGTAAGTGTAACTAATCCTATGAAAAACTGTTCAGGGTGATGGGGGTGTTGGGGTGGGAGGTGGTTGTGGCGAGGTATATGCCAGGACAATGAGACCATTAATTTAGAATGATGTCTAAAATATTAAATAGGATTGTTGATCTGTTTATTATTATCAACCTTAATATCTTGCTGTAATGAGAACTTTATAGCTGTGGATGAAAGAGAAATGAGAGAAGCCTCTGACAGAGAGTGACAGTTGACAAGAATGGAGAAACCAGAGATGTCAACAAATATGTAAAAAAAATATATTACAATTGGGAGAATTCAGAGAGTAATTTGGACTCTGAAAATTTTAATTATTCCATGAGTATTACTGATTTCTAGCTTAACAAAATAAATCAATTTCATAATATTTTCTTCTGTCATTAAAAAAGTAAAATTGGGTTTAGTGTACTCTGTTATAAAATAATTGAAAATCAAAAGAATGCACTGAAGAGAATGACATCACAGAAATGGCAGCGTGAAGGGTGCTTCTTCATATCTCCCCTGGAAGTTACAACAAATTGAACAGCTATAATTCAACAAAGGTTCTCTGCTCATCACACAGGAACAGCTAAGAGACCAGCACATTGAATTACCTGAAGGTGAGCAAATCAGGTTGAGTGGGGGAGGAAGGAAAGGGGAAGTGTGGAGACCCAGCCCACAGGCTGCAGGGCTCAGGACACAGAAGGGAGATCACAACAGCCTAGGGAGAAGAAAGAAGCCAGGCTGTGGGCTCTCTCCCTGCCCCACAGTCCTGCCTGAGGGATCAGCATATAAGACAGTTGTGTCCCACATTCAAGGCAGAGACCTCAGCTGAGAAATGCAGGTTCAGTCCTCAGGGCTAGGCAAAAAACAGGAAAAAAAAGACAGGGAGCCTGGGTAACTCCCCTCCACCCTCCCAGAGCTCTTCCCAGACCCACCTTCCCAGTGTTAGAAGTGGGCAGCAGAAGAAGCAGGGGCAATGTCAGATTATAGAACACAATAGCTACAGCCCTTGAATACTGGAAAGACTGGTTTTACAACCACACTCCACTGACAGAAAAAGAACTGGGGAGGGTGACAGTGCTGGGCTGGTTGGAGCCACAAAGGCACCAGCCTATCCAACCCCCACCGTTTCTGGGTGGAGCCCAGCTTGGCAACTAGAGCCACTGAGACACACACAGGTTTAGCATCAGGATGCAGAGGCAGCTCTAGTTTTTCAGAAGCTCAGAACTCTATCACCCTCCACATCACCCCACAGAAGAGGTGCGCTAAGACCCAGGCAACCTGCTCACAGATAAGAAGCCCACCTTCTGGGAGGGCAGAAACTGCACTGACATTGTAGAAACCTCTGACCATACCCTATAGCCCCGCCCACCTAGAGCTGCACTGCCAGAGGCACTCTGGGCACCAGGTGGCCAGCCCCACCTGGACAAGACGCAGAGGAAATTTTATACAGCAGTGGACAACCCAGAACTGGTGAGCTTTAAGCTAAGACCTGTGCTGTTTTTTATTTTATATATTTTTTCCTTCTTTTTTTCTCTTCTTATCTTTTATTTTTTTCTTTTCCTTTCTTTTCTATTTCTTGTTTTTTGTTTGTTGTTTTTATGTGTGAGTGTATTTGGGTTTTTTTGTTGTAGTTGTATGTTTTGTTCTAAAATTGCCCTGCACGAAAGCCCTGCCCAAGGGGCACCAGAATCCACACACCCCGAGGCCAGCTTCAGACCACACCAAAGCTCTACCTGGTTTGAATCACAAGTGGCATATCCAAAGGGAGTTCTCAACAGGCACGAGAGCCCACAGGGGCGAAGCCTCTGCTGAGGGGTCAGCCCCCACAGAGCAGCTTGTACACTGTGCGCACAGCCAATCCTCACAGTTAGTCAGCCTGGGAGTCAATCCCACCCACTGATGCGCCAAAAGCAACTAAAGCTCAACTACAACAGGAGAACACTCACAACACAAGGGACACTCCTGGAACACACCCACAGGAGATCAGGGAGACTGAGCAATTCGACTACAAAGGACACATACTACATAAGCCACCCAGCAAACACTGAGAGACATAGGAGATCTACATAACACATAGAAACAAACACATAGTGACAGCCAGAATGAGGAAACAAAGAAACACATTCCAAATAAAAGAAAAGAAGGAACCTCCAGAAATGGAACTAAATTAAACAAAGGCAGTCAACCTCCCAGATACAGAGTTTAAAATACTGATTATAAGAATGCTTAAGGAATTTAGTGAGGATTTCAACAAAGAGATAGCAAGCATAAAGAAGGATAAAGAAACCATGAAAAATAACCAGCCAGAAATAAAGACTACAATAGCTGAAGTGATAGAAGGAATGACCAGCTGATTAGATGAAGCAGAGGATCGAATCAGCGATTTAGAAGACAAAGTAATAAAACTCACCCAATCGGAATTACAAAAAGAAAAAAGAGTAAAAAACAATGAAAATAGTTTAAAAGACCTGTGGGACAACATTACGCACAACATTCGCAGCATAGAAATACCAGAAGGAGAAGAAAGGGAGCAAGGGATCGAGAACATATTTGAAAAAATAATGACCAAAAACTTCCTAACCTGGTGAAGGAAAATGACATACAAGCCAGAAAGTGCAGAGAGTCCCAAACAAGATGAACCCAAACAGGCCCACCCAAAGACACATCATAGTCAAAATGGCAAAGGTGAAAGACAAACAGAGAATCCTAAAGGCAGCAAGAGAAAGACAGCTAGTTACTTACAAGGGAGCTCCCATAAGACTATCAGCTGACTTTTCTATAGAAGCTTTGCAGGCCAGAAGGGAGTGGCAGGAAATATTCAAAGTGATGCAAAACAAAGGCCTACAACCAAAATCACTCTATCCAGCAAGGTTATCATTTAAAATTGAAGGAAAGATAAAGAGCTTCCCAGAAAAGAATAAGCTAAGGGGGTTCATTACCACCAAGCCAGCACTGCAGGAAATGTTAAAAGGGCTTAAGCAGAAGAAAGGTGAAAATGAACTAACAAAGACCAGAAATACAAATAACATAATAAAGTGGCAATAACTATGTACCTATCAATAATCACTTTAAATGTAAATGGATTAAATGCTCCAATCAAAAGATATAAGGTAGCTGAGTGGATAAGAAAACAAGACCCTTATATATGCTGCCTACAAGAGACCCACCTCAGATCAAAAGACACAGATTGAAGGTAAAGGGATGGAATAAGATATTCCACACAAATAGAAATGAGAAAAAAGCTGGAGTAGCAATACTTATATCAGACAAAATAAACTTTAAAATGAAGACTATAATAAAAGACAAAGAAGGGCACTACATACTAATAAAGGGATCGATCCAACAAGAGGACATAACCCTAGCAAACATCTATGTACCCAACATAGGAGCACCTAAATATGCTCGGGGTGCAAAATAAGTATACAAGTGGACACTTTGGACAACATTCCTCAAGCAGTAATTTGCCATAATCAGAAGTGTCTGTATGCTGATGATAACCATTTTGAGCACCTCTTGTAACTGCAGAAGTCAACTGTGACTTGTATTCATCTTTGCTTATTGGTATATATCAAGTATTACAATTAATACAGTTTTCTCCTGTCTTAAAATGTGTATACAGTTTTTTGGCACTGTGTGTGTGTGTGTGTGTGTGTGTGCGTGCACGCGCGTGTGTGTAATATATATATATATATATATATATATATACATATATATATGTATATATATATATATTACATTATTTGTTAGATTTATACCTAAGTATGGCATGTTAGATTTATACTTAAGTATGTCATTTTCTTTGTATTTGTAAACGGTATTGCGTTTTAAATTTCGTTTTCCACATGTTGGTTAATATACAGATATGCAATTGATTTTTTGGTTTAATTTTTTATCCTATAACAATGCTAATCTCATTTATCAGTTCTATGTTTTTATTTTTACTTAGATTCTTTTGTATTTTCTATATAGACCAGCATATCATTTGAAAATACTGACAACTTTATTTTTTCCTTTCCAACTAGTCTATATGATTTTTATTAATTATCATCATCATCATCTTCTTCATCACCTTCATCATGGTGCCTCATTTCTGAGGCTAGAATGCCCAGTAGTATGTTGTATAAGAGTGGTAACAGTGGACATCTTTGTCTTTTTCCTGATATTAGGGGAAAAACATTGTCTTTCACCATTAAAGATGTTAGCTGTAGATTTTTTGTAGATGTTCTTTATCAAATTGAGGAAGTTCCACTCTGTTCTCAGTGAGCTGAATTTTTATCATGAATAGATGTTAGATTTTGTTCTATCCTTTTTATGTGTCAATTGATATGATCATATACTATTTATTCTTTAGCCTGTTGATATGGTGAATTACACCGATTTTCAAATGTTGAACCAAAGTAATTGCATCAATATACATGTCCATTAATGTTCTTAACTAATACTAGGCCTTCCACACTTTATAGTTTTTGGCCTTTAGGGGGGAGTTAAGTGATATCTAGTTATATTAATTTGTATTTTCCAAATTTCTAGTGAGAATATATTTTTATGTTAAATTCAAATTTCCTATTCTGTGGAATCTAATTATATTAGATTTTTATTAATGATTTGCTTTGGAATTATATATATCAGATAGTATCTGTTGCATATGACATACTTTATGAATTCTGGTATAACTGGCTATTTTTTCAACATTTCTGAGACATTGAAACGTGACATAATTTCATCTTTCACATTTAAAAAAAACAAATATCTATTACCCTGTTGATAAATATTTACATTAAGGTTGTCTCCATTTTGTCCATTTTTTTAAAAGATGTTTTAGTGGGGAATTGGGGGGATGGGAACAGCACTGGGGAATTGGGGGAAGGGGAACAGACAAGTTGCTGTCGTTTTGTTCTTCAGTCTAGTTGTGGAGGATGTTGCTTCACTGGCCCAAGTTGGCACCATCATTGTGCTCTTCCCGGGAGAGGCAGATCAGTCACTGGCTTCTGGATGGCCGCTCACTGTGGCTGCTGGCCGCTCACGCTGGCTGCTGGCTACACGGTAGCCCATGGCAACCCAGTGCCACAGGGGCTGCAGCCTACGCCATCACCGGCGACTCACGGCAGCCCAGCTCCAGGTTGAGCTGTTGTTCAGCATCTTAGCTGTAGAGGGCAGTGTCACTGGCCCTCATATGTGGGATCTGAACCAGGGCCCTCTGGCGTCCCAAGCCAGTTCTTAACCATCGCGCCACTTGGCCGGCCCCATTTTGTCCATTTTTGTAAACATTTTTCTGCATGTGTTTTTGGGCATATTTGTAAGAGTTCCTCTAGGATAAAAATTGTTACCCTCTAGGCTATAGACATTGTGATAGGCAAGATACTAAGATGTATCTCCAAGATTCTCATCCCTTGGTATACACACACCTTTTCCCAATTACTCAATATAATAGTAATCTAGATAGAGCTGTGAAGAGCTTTTGCAGATGTCAAACAGTCCCCCAATCATTTGACCAAATGCACTCTTAAAAATCAGTCAGCATGGTATAACAAATTACTGTGGTCCTTGCAATTTCTACTGAGAGTAGTAATTCTAAATTTTATGCCTCCTCATCTTTTCTGCATCAGCCATTTCAATTGGAGTATTAGCCTCTAATCTCTCTTTAATAGAAAAACATTTTGTTTTTCTGATTAATTATGGCTGATACACGTTTTCTTGCAGCATTTATCTTTGTCTCCTAAATTTTCATATAGTGTCTCATTCTTGCTCTAGATATGATGTGGCTGCATTTCCACTACTACAGAAGAAAAAATAATTTTCCATTTCCTTTCTCTCTGTCTTGTATATCATATACCATATATTTTTAAATCAATCGCATGCAAACAAAACAGCACATTTTTTAGAGCTACAGAAATAAAATGATTTTGAGAATTCACTGGATATCATTCCTGTTGTTACTAAAATGACATACTGCCTAATGCTATGAGACATAACAATTTTCTTCACTGTATACCCTTATGTGTAGCCTTAAGAATATTGGAATACTACTCAGCCATAAGATGAAATACTGCCATTTGTGACAACATGGATGGATCTTGAAATTACCATGTTAAGCAAAATAAGTCAGACAGAAAAAGACAAGAACCATATGACTTTACTCATATGTGGGATATAAAACTGAGAGTAACAAATGAACAAACAAGACAAACAAATAAAAACTCACAGACACAGAAAATAGTATAATGGTTACCGAGGGCTAATTTTATTAACCACTGTCATTCCAATAAATTTAATTTAAAAAAGGAATGTTGGCAACTGAGAGAACTTGATCCACCTTGCAGGGATATATTACATTTAAAGTATACCTGATTCTTTGTTTTTAAAGAGAAAACGACAAAATCCTTCCATGAAGCAATTCACCTTTGAGTTCTTATTCCTCCTCTTTCTTCTCTTTCTGTACTTCTTTTTTTTTCTTCACCTTCCCTTCCTTCTTCTGATATGTTACATGTCAATTATGCAAATATGAAGAAAGGAGGCACCTTGGGATGTGTATATATGTATATGTATATGCATGTGCATATATACAGGTGTATATGTATATATCTGCAGTCTAGCCTAGCAAAGAAGGCTCCTCTCAATATCCCCTGGCTGCAGATCCTGTTTACTGGGGAGGAGATAGATAAATGTGCCTAAGAACCAATAAGCCACATGAAAGGAAAGGGCTGAAACTCTTGCAACATACCTTTGGTGGTCAAACATTGTTAGACACTCAATAATGTTTTGTAGTTCTAGATAAAATCTGCTGGCCAGAAAGGCCACCAAACACAAGGTCATATGTGCCACGTAAAAGGGTGTAAAGGACCTTAGACTCTGTATTAGAGGAAGGCCTGTTTAACTCCAGAAACAAAACATTAGGTTACTGTTGACATAAACATTTGATGACTTGAGCATTTGATTTGATTTCAAGTTCAAGAAGCTGACCACATCTGCTCCATAAATTTTAAATAAAGCGGTGTATGTAAAGTACTGCTGCAGTCTCTGTCAGAAAGTGGCTACTCGGTTAAGTGGTAGTTATTTATCCTACAATTCCTCCTCCACACACACCAGAGGGAAAAAATAGAATTTGTATGATCTGTTTGGTTTGAATTTGTAAATTTGTTTTGGGCTTCTATTCACTGCAAAGCACAAACTCCCAGTTAACACCCCCATCTCTGTAAAGTCCCTTTACCATTATAATTACAGTTCTTCTATAAAACTGGTACGATTCAAATAATTTTGTATCTTACAGCTATTTTCTGTACTCACACATATGAAATAACTTCCTGAGGCTGATCAACATTTATTGATCCAAATATTTGGTGTCTTTCAATAGCATTGAAATAAAGTTACTCTTAATTATAGCAATTACAGAATTTTGGGATTATATCCTATTATAGATGCACTGTATTGAATTTAAATCATTTCCTTTTCCAAATATGTTAGGATTTCAAAATTCTTGCAACAGTAATAAATATTAACACTGTGGGAAATACTTTGATTTCTGAGATGTTTATTGACAGACTCCGTCTGTGTGTGCATCATAGTAATGCACTTAATCAAGACAAACCCTGGGCTGACCAAGTGGCTCAGTTGGTTAAGAGTTGGCTTGGGACATCAGCTTCTGGGACTGCAGCTTGGATCCCACATGCGGGCCAGTGCCACTACCCTCTACAGCTAAGATGATGAACAACAGCTTGACCTGGAGCTGGGCTGCTGTGAGTCGCCGGCAACGGCGTAGGCTGCAGTGGGGCTGCAGTGGGTTGCCGTGAGCTACATGAGTGGCTGGCAGCCAGCATGAGTGGCCGGCAGCCAGCATGAGTGGCCGACAGCCAGCCAGAGCTGCCGTGAGCCCCCATGAGCGGCCGAGTAATGGCTGGTGAGGGACTGCCTCACCCGGGAAGAGTGCAGTGATAATACCAACATGAGCCAGTGAAGCGATGTCCTCCACAACTAGACTAAAGAACAAAACAGCAATTTGTCTACCTGTCTGTTCCCCTTCCCCAATTACCCAACGCTGTTCCCCTCCAATTCCCCCAATAAACCTTTAACCAAAAAAAAAAATCAAGACAAACCCTTTTAATCCAAATAAATGAAGAAAATAATTACCATATTTCCCCATGTATAAGACATTCCTATGTATAAGATGCACCTTAATTTGGGGGCCCGAAATATGAAAAAAAAATGTATTACATAATGTTATTGAACTCAGGTTTTATTCATCATAAAATTCATACAACTCCTCATCAGTGTCAAAACTCCCAACCATGAGCTTGTCCTCATCTGTGTCTGATGACAAATCACTGTCTTCATATATTGACTCATCCTCGGTTCCATCTATGGCATTTGATTTTTTTCCTTTTAATTATTTTTTATTATGAAATACACGTTTTTTAGAATTAGTTTCAGCTGTACAACACAGTGCAATAGTTATACTTTTTACCCCTCAAAGTGACAACCCCCCTCCCCCAATCCACGCCTAACTTCCCCTCCCAATATCATACATATCTATTACAATTCCCTTGATTCCACTCACACACTATACTCCACGCCCCATGACTATATATATGTGTGTATATATATATATATATATATATACACACACACACACATATACATATATACATACACATATATATTCACTTATATTTCACATACAATATTATACAATATCAGCTTCAGGTGTACAGTTCAGTGATCAAGCCTCTTCCCCATCCATGATGCGGTCTCCCTAGCAAGACATGTGACAACCTGACACCCTACAAAATATTTACAACATTATTAATTATATTCCTCGAACTGTCTTTCATATCCCTGTGGCAATACTGTAGTTATGCATTTATGCTGTCTAACCCCTTCCCCTTCTCCCTCATCCCCATCCCCTCCAAACTAACAGCCATCAGTTGTTCCTCTATATCTCTGAGCCATCTATGGCATTTGAAATACCACACTTCTTAAATGACTTGACAACGATCTACAACCACTGTACAAGAAGCACCCAGTTTTTAGACCACACATTTTTCAAACAAGGGTGCATCTTATACATGGAGAAATATGGGTAAGCTAAATTTTTTGCTCAGTAGTTCACTCATTTCAAAAAATTATTCATGGAGATCCCCACTTTATGTATGATGCCAACACTATCAATGAAAACACTAGTGCTATTTTTGAAATGGCAGTTATATAAACACATTTTTGCCCATTTTCTTAAAAGTAGCATACCTTTTAAAGATTCAAGATGTGTTTTATTTTTTTTAAAAAAAGACATTTTATTTCAAATAGCATGTTTTACTACTGTAACAATATGATTTATAATGCACCATTCCTTGCCTACTCCCCCAAAACTTGAATTCTTGATTTTATTTAAACTCATTATATTTTTAACAATCTCTACATCTTCTCCAAAAATCACCATTCTTTTCTTTTGTTTAATTGTAAATAAAAATTATACGTATTTAAGTGTACAAGATGAATTTTGTGTGACAAACTTATTAAAGTATAGTTCACATACAATATTTATTAGTTTCAGGTGTATGACAGTGATTCAACATTTATATATCTTATGATGTAATCACCATGATAAGTTTAGTAACCATCTGTCACCAAAGTTATTATATTATTTTTGAATATATTTTCCACTTTATTTATTTTGCCATTCACAACATGGTTTGAAAGACATATATAGTGAAATTATTACTGTAGTCAAGCTAATTAATATGTCCAACATTTTTGTTTTCATTTAAAAGCATCACAATTTTCAAAATGGTATTCCTCAACTTCCATAGAGTCAAAACCTCCCTTTGGCTTAAGTTATGGGTATTTTCCTCCCTCACATTTTGTTCTAGAAATAGAGAACTAATCTTAAATCTAAAACGTATTTATAAATATTATATCAAGAATTTAAAAGTCTTTGGAATGGGATTGGGGCATGTTTTATTAAAAATCACTTGAAAATAAAGGGCATTTGGTAATTGTTAAATTGAATTATGTTCTCCTTATTATCATATGTAGCTCTACATCTAAGATGAGCCCCAACAAACTATGGAGGCACCTTGGTACACTCAAAGGGAATAAATGCAACGAAATGTTTGCTTAAGTCATTAGTAAACACATGCTGATTTGTTTCTAAGAAAAATGTTATGTTTAAAAACTACCAAAGATGATATATATTTTTGCTGAAAAATAAAAATAAAAACACGATCACATTGATAAATGGTAGTCTGTGCAATGAATTCTGATTTGGTAATCTAGGGTAGAAATTTTCAGATAAGTGATAAAATATCTTACTGAAAATGAGTATGTACTCTGTATTTTGGAAAAGCACAGGTAGTTATTACATTGTTGCAGACCTTCATTATGAATATAACTATAAGTTATTGCATCCCAGACTGCACTGGCAAGCTTGTAAAGAGATACTTATCTAGTTGTGTTCACAATACTGCTGCAAGCCAAACACTCATAGAATTTCATTTTATTCTGAATGCTAAATAAAAGATGAAGTACCTGGCCAGGCTATGCCTTTGTACAATTAAATGAGAACATTCAAGGATGAAAAAGCATCATGGCTGAAGGTCACACAGCTTGAATATGCTAGACCAGAAACTAGAACCCACATTTTCTGAGTCTAGAGACTCTTCTTTCTAAGACTGTTTGTATCTGAGCATTGCTTCTAGGAAATCTGTATCCAGGACTAGGCCAGAGATGATGCCCTCCTCCCCATGTCCAGTTGGGCCATACACATCCTTTCTTCACCTGTATTGAGCGAATTTGCTTTCAGTTGAGGTCGGAAATGTGACTCTGACCCTTAACAGCTTTATAACAGTGTTTTATTTCTCTTCTTGTCTCACAGAGGAGAGATTTAGAATGCTGTTTAACTACTACTTAAATTAAACGTACCAAAATAATATGAAGTTAGAAACTCTTTGACTGGATGGCAATTCCAAGTAATCAAATGCATTAGGAAATACAGACGAGGTTAATATTTGGCAAAGTTAAAAGTATATAAGAACTCCAAGTATGTAATTAAAAAATTAATCTTTTCTTGTGGCTGTAACAAAATTGGTTCTCCTCTTCCATTTTGTCTTGTACTATTTTCTCTCCACCTCTTACTTCACAGTCATATATTCAGATATCTACCACAGCAGACATGTCAATAGGCCTCCTTAATCGAGCCAGGTGATCTTGGAGACAGATTGCCTGAAGAAGTGGCCAGAGTTCCACCAGGAAGACTCTCAGGTTTAACGACAGTCCTTATGTGGATGCCCCTGAAAGCCCCAGAGGACATTTGGCAATGTCTGAAGATATGTTTGGTTGTCATAACTAGAGTAGAGGTGCTTCTGTCATCTAGGCTTAGGGTACAGGCCAAGGATGCTGCTAAACTTCTACATGCAGGACACCTGTTCCCCCCCTCAACACACAAACACACACCAAAGACTTATCTAAATGTCATAGTGCCAAGATTGAGAAACTCTGACCTATATAGGCATGGATCTCATTTTCTACTATGAAAATCATGTAAAAGCTTTGTGTGATTAACCTCCTAGCAAGCTCTAACCCACTGACAATGAGACAGATTTATGGTTGATATAAACTATTGCACTGTCCAGTAATAGTAGTCAGTAGCCACATGGGTTTTTTTATGTTTAAGTTAAACTTGTCATTAAATAAAGTTAAATTTTCAGTTCCTTGGTCACACTAGTCAGGTTTTAAGTGCTCAATAACCAAATGTGGCTGTTTTTTTATTGGAACATTTTCATCATTACCGAAAGTTCTAGTGCACAGTACTCAGCTAGAGATTCCACATACGAACCACAATAATGGTGAAATACAGAGGATGCCATAAAAATGTATACACGTTTTAAGATAACATTGCTTAAAGGGTGTATACGTTTTTTTGGCACCTTCGGTATATGGTAGCCACAGTCATCTCTCATTGGTGTTGGGGAAGAGGAGGTAGGACATGTTTAATCTTTTAATGATTTAATCATGTACCTACAACAATATCTAGAGAGATTAAGAAAATAAATAAGGTGGCCAAAAATAAACTTTTCTTGAGAATGATTGAGGCCAAACTCTAGAATTTAAACTGTATACAATTTAGTATGCACATATATATTCAACAGTCTATGAAGACTATATCTTGGGTTTTGAACATCAATTTCTATTTCCTTCTCAGTCAATGAATTGGGATAATAGTTAAGCAGTCGGTTTCCTCTTCCGAATGTCAAAAGCTGCTCTGAGCTCACCTCATGCAATTTGAACGGGAATATCTATCTTTGCTTCATAGCTCTGATTGTGTAAACCGTACTAGGTTTTCTAAGAATAGACTATAATCATAAAGTCTGTAATTTCCTTCTAAAAATTATTGCATTTCTCTGATATGTTTGGTTCAACCCTGATTGTAGTCCTTAGTATCACTGCAATATCTGACCTTATTTCACATAAAATTAAGGAGAAACATTTTTTGAGCTGTAAAAGAAAAATTGCACCCGATCAGGTCAACAGGCAAAAAAGACTATATTCCAAACTATTGCAATAGGGGAGAGCGATTTAACTCAGCTCCACTGAAACAAAAGGCAGGAGGATTTTACAGGCTGGGGTGAGCTAATAGAAAAACAATAGAGGACATTGGAGGGAAGACTGCCAATGTGATTAGACTATCTGTGTGTGCTAAGTGGTGCTTATCTAAGTTAGTCTCCAACTATCTCGGGGAGTCTGGGGGAAAAGGGTGCTTTCTTGATGATTACATTTCAAAGGCATGGCTCCCAGGTCCTTGAGAAAGTCATTCCTTGGTTATAGAAGTTCTACAGGGCTTTTTAAAAAGTTACAATTTTGCAAGTTTTCTAAAGCAAATGCTCTACAAAAAGCAAGTCAGGAAACTGCCCGTCTAAAGTTTAGTCAAGCTGAGGGGAACATTAAGGACGTCTTGGTCAATGCACAGTGAACGATGACATTTTTTAAGATTCTTCAGTGTTTGATTTTTTTATGAAAGTATAGTTGGCATACAATATTATATTAGTTTCAGGTGTACAACACAGTGATTTGACATTTATATATTTTACAACGTGCTCAACACATTAGGTCTAGTAACCATCTGTCACTGTGCGAAGTTATCACGCCATTATCAACTATACACCCCTTCACCTTTTTCACCTATCCCTCTCTCCCTCTCCCCTCTGGCAAGCAACCATTTGTTCTTTGTTCCTATGAGTCTGTTTTTGTTTTGTTTTGTTTTGGGATTTTTTTTAATTCCACATATAAGTGAAATCATACAATATTTGTCTTTCTCTGTCAGACTTATTTCACTTAACATAATACCCTCTAGGTCGATCAAGGTTTTTGCAAATAGCAGGGTTTCACTTCTGGGTATTTATCCAAAGAAAATGAAAATACTAATTCAAAAAGATATGTGAACTATGACATTTTATGCCTGAATTGCTGGGAAGAATAATTTCTGATTTGAATTTCAGTTAGAAATGGAATCTCCCATCAAGCAGTATCATGCCTTCCCATATAACCCACTTATATATTTTATCACCATGAACAAGGCTGACTAGCACCATGGTTTTTTTTCAGGTAGCAAGTTCATGAAACACAGTAGTGATTAATGAAAGAAGAGTGGAAAGCAGTAAAGGCAATCATAACTAATTATCGACTCAACAGAAATAGGAAAAGATTCATTCATTTTCAAATTTTCTAACTGCGCCTCCTGAGTGCTTAGCTGCATTATACTAAAACAAATTTGAGGACAAAGTCTTCATTTTAGAAACTCACAGAGTAGGAAAAATGAGTTCCTGACAAGCTGGTCATCTCAAAGAGAATTTGCATGGGGCACATACACAGGGTTCCCTTATGGCTGAACAATATTTTCATTTTAACCTCGTATGACTATTGTTATTCTCCTCTTACACTCAACAGTATGGGTTCTAACTTCGTCATCTCCAGAATAAGGTAACTCTCCCAGTTTCATTTGCTCATAACACTTTGCATTTATCACAATTGCAACTATTCAATAATTTGCATAATGATTTACTTAAAAAATCACCTGCCTTAGTAGCCTGTGAACTCCACGAAAGCATGTCTGCTCGTAGCTTTCTTCTCCATCGCTGTGTCTCTAGCCTCTAGCTTAGCACCTGGCAAGAGTAAGTATTAAATGATTATTTTAAGTGTATTGACAGTGTGTCATAAACGCTTTGCTTCTTAAGAAACTGACAGACAAGTTCCTTTTACTCCTCACCTTGTTTCCTAAGGAAACTTTCTAAAATGTACTTTTTTTCTCATTTAAAATAATATTACATATTCAAAACAATCCATAGCACATTGGGGGCATTTTATAAGTTGTGAGCATAGGTTTTTCTCCATATATGTTATAAATTTTCAAGATAGAGAGAAACTGGGCCGGCCGAGTGGCTCAGTTGGTTAAGAGCTTGCTCAAGAGTGACAGCTCTGAGCGACAGGGTCGCCGGTTCAATTCCCAGCCTGAGCTGAGCTGCCGCTGAGCTGCCAATAGGTGGCAGAATGGCTCAGCTAAAAAAAAAAAAAGACAGAAACCCAATCCTCTCAGATACTTCAAAGTAAACATTTTATAGATAAAGGCAGCATAACCTAAATGCTCCATATCAGTTTTAAAGCATGTTCAAAAAGTATGTGACCAATAGGGTTGGTGTGTATTTCCACTGATAGTCAAAAACAATTTTTAGATTAAAAAAATAATAATGATGGAATCATGAAAAACAAGATACAAACAAGACACAATAAGGACAATGAGATTACCCTATTGAAATATAGCTACAAAGCATTGTTTCCCTAATATATCTTTGACACTTTATATATTGTATTTAATAAAGTAAAATAACGTTATTTGTTAAGGAAATATTACCCTAAGAAGAATATCTAGCAAATGTTAACAGAAACCAAAAGAATGGAAAAATGGTGGTTCAAACCTTTTCCTAAAACCTAACTCCTATATTTAAGTTTGAATGGGATGATTTTCCCAACTGAGATTCTTCAGGTATTTAGTAAGTTTGATCTGTGTCTAATTTATTTTCACACTCAACAAGAGCTGTTCATTGGAAATTCTACACTGTATATAATGTTACGCAACATCACTTTTACATTTAAAAATTATTTTTAAAGGTTTTTTTGTTTTGTTTTGTTTGGGGTTCTTTTTTGGGGGGGGGAGAACAGTGTGTTTCTCCAGGGCCCATCAGCTCCAAGTCAAGTAGTTGTTTCAATCTAGTTGTGGAAGGCGCACCTCAGTGACCCATGTGGGAATGGAACTGGAAACCTTGGTGTTATGAGCACTGTGCTCTAACCACCTGAGCTAACTGGCCATCCCACTTTTACATTTTTAAATAGTTCACTGCCAACTAACATTTGTTCATAATAATAGTTCAATAAAAATAATGATATAAAGAATAAAAGATATTTTAACTTTGTTTTTTCTCTTTCCAATGGGCATATTATATTTTCACAGTGTTTAAATCTGCATCAAATCTTATAATCCTGTCTTATTTACCTGCAAATGTTTTAGAGTTCCTTGAATTTTTTAAAAAACAAAGCTTCAAATTAAATTTTATATAGTTAATTTTCTGATATACAATCAAAGGCTTTCAACCTAAAAATTATTCCTGAAACGACTTGCATGAAAAGTGATTTAAGAACATACTATTTGTCAAACTATTGGGTTTTCGGAAAAGTCATGATGTATTTTGTCTATGTTTATCAAAGGTCATTTATTTATACAAAAAACAAAGATCAATCAATGATACATTGCCCGTTTTGTTTGATAACCTTTGGCCATCTTTCAGTGAGCTTCATAATTCCTCATTCATAGAAGGACCTGTCTTTATTTGCAAAAAACTGAACAAGGTGCTGATTTACAGCCTCATCTGAATTGAACGTTATGCCATGCAAGAAATTTTGAAGAGAGTGAAACAAGTGGAAGTCTGACGGTGCAAGGTCAGGCGAGTATGGTGGGGTGGCAACACATCCCATCCAAGCTCCAATCATTTTTGACGGGTGATCAAACTTGTGTGTGGTCTCGCGTTGTCGCGATGGAACACAACTCCTTTACAATTAACAAGCTCTGGACGTTTCTGGATGATGGATTCATTCAAACTGTCCAATTGCCGACAGTACACATTGGAATTGATTGTTTGGTTCCTTGGTAGGAGCTCGAAAACCACGACACCTTTAAAATCCCACCACACTGAGGTATAACCTTCCCCTGATGAATGTCCGTTTTTCATGTCAGTTTGAGGCGAATCATCACATCGGGACCAAGACCATTTGAGCACCACATTGTTGTAAACAATCCACTTCTCATCACCAGTTATCAGTCACTTCAAAAAAGGATCATTTCCTCACGTTTAATGAGCGTATTGCAGATGTTTATATGCGCCATCAAATGAACTTCTTTGAGTTCATGTGGAACCCAAATATCGATCTTGCTTACATATCCCAGCTTCTTCAGGTGGTCGTGAATGCTTGAATGATGGATGTTCAATGTTTCTGCAATCGCTCGTGTCATGTAACATGGGTTTGACTCAATCAACGCCTTTCTTTTGTCGTCATCAACCTCGGTGGGCCTCCCTGACCGAGGAGCGTCGTTGAGATCAAAATCACCAGCATGGACTTTTGGGAACCATCATTGGCACTGACATTCTTGTAGAGCATTGTCACCGTAAACTTTATGTAACTTTTCACAAGCTCAACATGCGTTCTTCCCTTTATGGAAGTAAAAGAGTAAAATATGGCAAAAATGCAGTTTGTTCTTCCATTTCAACTTATTGTAAAATCTCCAAAACTCAACCAAATCGCTCAATTTTTTTAGAATGAAGCTAGAACTGTCAGCTGTCAAATGACATAGCAATAACTTAGATGCAAATGACACTAGTACTTCCAAAAATGAACGACTGCCATCTGTTGCAAACATGCATCATGACTTTTCCAACAAACCAATATTTTTCCCACCATTATTGAGATATAATTCATATATAACATTGTGTAAGTTTAAGGTGTTCAATGTCATGATTTGATACACATAATTTCTGCAAAATGATCACCACAATAAGGTTGGTTACATCCTTCACCTCACATAATTACCATTAAAAAAAATAATTTTAGATGGTGAATTACTTTCCCAATTACAAACATACATATATATGTAAAGGCCCATTTTTCATTAAATAATATTTCTGTTATTTATCATATTATATTTTATGTTGGAGTTAATTTTTTCTAAATCCAAATGAATGTTTAATGCTTGGTTTCTAATAAAGTATATAATATGTTCATTTTAAGTTTTAAAGAAAACCATGATATCCTTATATTAACCAACCCTCTCCTCCCACACCTCCATCTTTCTTTCTCTGTGTTCTTCTTTGATTCTGGCTGAAATATAAATCTATTACCTTAACAGTACTATAGATGCCTAGTACTCTTTTTTTTAAATTAGTTTCAGGTGTACAAAACAATGTAATAGTTAGACAGTTATACCCCTCGCAATGTGATAAGCCCCTCCCCTAATCTACTACCCCTCTGACATCGTATACTGTTACAGTTCCATTGACTCTATTCCCTATGCTGTACTCCGCATCCTGTGACTACTCTTTCTCTCTCCCTCTCTCTCCCTCCCTCTCTCTC
>NW_017731600.1:2074510-2103122 GCF_001890085.2 Hipposideros armiger | reverse complement strand
TATTATTCAGCTTCAGCTTCAGGTGTACAGTGCAGTGGTCAGGGTATACACCGTCCATGAAGTGGTCTCCCTAACAAGACAAGTGTCCATCGGACACCCTACAAAATCTTTACAACATTATTGATTATATTTTCCAAACTGTCTTTCATGTCCCCATAGATGCCTAGTACTTTTAACAACTTTCAAAAGCTTTGTATTTTTCTTACTTTCTTAAAATTTCCTATTATCACTACCTCCCATTGGACAAACCCAGCCCACAACCTATTATGGTTACTAAAATTTTATTGGAACACAGCCACATTCATTCACTTGTACATCATCATTGGCTGATATTATACCACAGTGACAGGGTTGAATAGCTGAAACAAAGATCATGTGACCTGCAGAGCCTAAAGTATTTATTACCTCGCCCTTTGTAGCAAAATTTTGCTGTGTCCTATCCACTGCCTGATATATGCAGCATGTGCTGAATATGTACTCATATTTTAATTAATAGATGAATAGATGGATGGATGGGAAATGACAGAGATGTAGCCATTATGTAAAAGGAGACCACTTCGCTTCATTCAGCATGTTGAGATCCAAATTGATTTCTGGAATATGAGTGGGTTCTATTATGGTTAGAGAGAAAGGAGAATGTATCGCCTCATAGAAGCAAAAAATATTGGAACAAACTGGTGAGGTAAACTAAAAGATTTAGTTCTTGACTGTTGTAAAGAACATTTAATTTCAAATCAGAAGAGTGTACTAATTTCTGATTGCCTCCAATTCTCAAAAATTGGATACTCAGTAAGATCATTAAGTGTGGTAGAGTTCACTACTACCTAATTTAAGAAATTTTCACACCCCATTATGTTCTTTATCATCAGGTAATTTCACTGCTACTTCTACCTTCGCTGTGGAACTGTTAACTAGTCAAAACTGAAAATAAACAGTGTTAATGAATTTCTTTCTAAATGTTGCTATAAAATTTTGAAAGTAGAAGAGCTTGTAATACTTGGGATTTTTAATTATCAGAATTGTATTAAAGTCCTTCAAAATATGGATAAATGAGAGCTGGCCTGAAGAAGAAGTTTAATGGAAATTATGCAGCAAAAATCTAGAGAAGAAGAAAGAATATAATTTCTTCACTTAGTAAAATGTAATTTCTGGGATTTCTGAAATAAATTGTTACTGGACTATAGAATCTCCAGAGAAGTGGCTGGAGACCAGAAATTTTCATGGTTGATAGGCATACACTTTCTTTGGTCATCTACGAAGCAATCTTGAGGATGGGCAAATATAACAGATAATGAGACTGTTAACCTTGACGTTTAAATTATATTGCTTCTGTGGATGTAAAGCAGGTTTATAAATTTATATTATATCTGGTATAAAAATAGAATCAATAATTGGATTCTTCAAAATATAGAAATCATATTTGTGTTATTTCCACGTTCAGAATTCCTTATTCCAGTTTTTCCATTTAAATTATCTCTGTCATGCTGTTTTACATTCTTTTTATCTGCTGTTTTATTTATGCTTGTATTTTTCTATGAAGATAGAAAAATGAATAATAAAGGATGTGGTTGGCAATAAATAAGCTGTGAGACTGCATATTTTGTGAAGGTGGAAGCTTGGGACATGAAACAGAAGCCCCGAGTGTTAAACTTTCCCTCTCTCTGGCCTCAGGGGAGCACTGCATTTCCTCCTGAATAAAAGAAGACCTGGCTGTGGAGCTTGGGAATGAGAAAAATCTCTCTTTGCAAGCATGGTGCCCGATTTGCAAGGTAAAGTGGAATATAGCTGGACAATAAATTTAAGAAGTAAATCTACCTGCCATAAAAAGCATTACTGCTTTTCAATCAAGAGATTAGAGAAAAGTAATAGTTGGGTAAGTCCTAATCTTAGAAATAGGCATTTTGAATACAAATTATGAACACTGGAGAGAGAAATGCCATATATAAAGCTTGTATCAAACCATCTGGTTTGATGGATGAGGAAATCTGGCATATTTAGGCATGAGGCATTTGGGAGACAAAAAGCAAAATATCCATCCATTGTTAGGGTATCTTCCATCCTCCACCAAGTGGTAGAAAGGAAGAATGAAAAAAAGACCTTGCAAATAAAGAAAAAGAGACTGAAATATCAAAAAAAGCCCACAAGAGAACTGTCTTTTTTTAAATTCTCTTTCCTTTTCCTTCTTTCTTCCCTCCCTTCCTCCCTTCCTTTTTCCCTTCCTTCCTTTTCTTTCCTTCTTTCCTGTCTTTCTTTCATTTATGAAAGATTTATGCAATCAATAAGTATTGAGTGTCAGTTATAATGTATTATGATAAACACTGATGATAAAAAGATAAATAATAAAACAATATAGTAAATGTAATCATAGGAATGTGCACATGATATTATTGGATGCCTATACGAAGCATGTAACAACATTTAAGATGAGAATTTCAGAAAAGAAATAACCTGTATATTGAGTCATGGTATGAGTATGAACTGGCTGTGGGAATGGGGACAGGAATGGGGACAGGAAAGGGATGAGGTAGAAATCGGGCAGAAAATCGGGCAGAAGATATTCTTGGCTATTAGTGCATTATGAGAAAAGTCTTTGAGTTATCATTTGGAATCGAAAGACAGATAAAGAGTTCCCCAGACAAGAAAAAGCTAAAGGAATTCATCACCACCAAACCGGTGTTACAAGAAATGTTAAAGGGACTTCTTTATGAAGAAGAAGAAAAAAAAAGATAAAAAATTTGAATAATAAAATGGCAATTGCTACACATCTATCAATAATTACTTTTGATGTAAATGGATTAAATTCCCCAATCAAAAGACATAGGGTAGCTGAATGGATAAGAAAACAAAACCCTTACATATGCTGCCTACAAGAGACTCACTTCAGATAGAAAGACACACAGACAGAAAGCAAAAAGATGTTTCATGAAAATGGAAACAAGCAAACAAAAAAAGCTACAGTAGCAATATTTATACCAGACAAAATAGACTTTAAAACAAAGGCCATAGCAAGAGACAAAGTAGGACCCAGTAATCCCACTTCTGCGTATTTTATCCAAAGAAACACAAAACACTCCTTAGAAGGGACGTGTGCATCCATATGTTCACTGCAGCATTGTTTACAATGGCCAAAGTATGGAGGCAGTTTGAGTGTCCATCAATGGATGAATGGATAAAGAAGAGGTGGTACATACGTACAATAGAAGATTACTCAGTCATAAAAAAAAAAGAAAAGAAAAAAAAAGAAATCTTGCCATCTGCAACAACATGGATGGACCTAGAGGATACTGTGCTGAGTGGAGTAAGTCAGACACAGAAAGACAAATGCCACATGATTTCACTTTTATTTGGAATCTACAGAACAGGATAAACGAACAAACAACAGAAACAAACTCATAGATGCAGAGAGCATTTTGATGGTTGTTGGATGGCAGGTGGGAGATGGGTGGGGGGAGGGGATTAAGAGATACAAATTGGTAGTTACAAAATAGTCATGGGGATGCATTGGGAATATAGTCATTGACATTGTAATAACTATGTATAGTGTCAGGTGGGTACTGGATTTATCGAGGTGATCAATCACTTCGTAAATTATATAAATGTTTAATCACTATGTTGTACACCTGAAACTAATATAATATTGTATGTCAACTGTAACTGAAAAATGAAAAAAAAAATTAAAACAGACTTTGAAAAGCAAAACTATATAGTGGATGACAAAAAAGACAAGTACTATTCTGGGTTATTGGAACCTGAAATTTGAGGCAGGGAATAGTCAGCAACACGAAATAGTGTCAGGTCATAAAGCACCCTGTATAAATATTTTAGAAATTTTGCAATCTATTCCATGAGTAACTAGGACCCATTGGAGCATTTATTAAGCAGCTGAATTATTTGACATATTGCTTTGTAAATAGATTATGTCGGTGGCTTTTTGCACAGAAGGTTTACAGTTTGAGTGGGACCACTGACGATTACTGACTGACCCAACAAGCACGCTTAGGAAGTTGTTGTTATAATAAGGGTGTTAGATGAAAACTTGAAACAAGGAACCTCGGCAAATGAATAGAAAAAAGTTTATTAAAAATAGTTAGAGGGTAAAACTGACAGATGGTTATAACAAATTTAATGTCAAGATTGAGAGGAGAAGAGATTTAAAAATGAGCCTTGGGTATAAAGCTGGAATGATTAGGTGGATGGTGGTATAACTACATATATGCAAAAGAATCTAGATGGAAACAAAAATTTGGTTGGGGAAGGAACAGGGCAGTGTTCTTATATGATATATTTAAAGCCACAGATGGCTGGGTTTAGTGTGTAGCTCTACGAGAGATTCAGATAGCACAATGGTAAGAATGAAACAATGACAGTGAATGGGATCTCGCATGTAGAGCAGTGGGTGAAGGGCAGACCACTGAAAATTTCCAGTGTTTAATGGATCTATACAGAATTGTAAAAGCAATGGGTGAAGAATGAGAACCAATATTAGAAACACAGTTCCAAGGAAATTGGTCACTGAAACGAGGAAACAAAACATTTGCAGCAATGTGTAAGTCAATCCAAGCTAGCACCACTGTGTCATGCTCTGCCTACTCCTAAACCAAAAGTTGGTGGACTAAAATGGAAGGTCTACTTTTCATTTCATTTCTCTTTAACACTTCTATCTTGAATTTAAACCTTTGCTACATTCTCGTGTGTACTTATGTATGTACGTATGTATATATATATATATATGTATATACATATGTGTGTGTGTGTGTATCACATATATGCTCAAGCAGTAGTTCGCCATCATCGGAAGTGTCTGGACACTGATGGCAACCACTTTGAGCCCCTCTTGTAATTGCAGAAGTCAAACGTGACTTGTATTCATCTTTTGTTGTCAGTATATATTGGGTATTACAATTTTAATACAGTTTTCCTTTCTTAAAATGTATGTATATTTTTTGACATCCTCTGTATATATCATTTTTATCATTTTGTAGAAAATTACTCTTCGGTTTGTTTAAAGCTTTGATAATTATGCAAATATCTTGGCAGTCTCATTGTGAAGTGATTTTGTTATTGCTTTTGTTGTTATTTACTTGGTTTTACCATATTCTTGCCAGACAATGTGATAGATGATGAAAAAAAGAAAAATAAAAGGATATTAATTCTAGTTCTTTGGGGGTTTATAATCTTAGTGATAAGATATGCTTAATGGGCTGGCCGAGTGGCTCAGTTGGTTAAGAGTTAGCTTAAGAGTGCGAACTCTGAGCAACAGGGCCGCCGGTTCGATTCCCACATGGGCCAGTGATGCTGCACCCAAGCTGAGCTGCCAACAGGTGGCAGGATAGCTCAGCTGGTGAGAGCACGTGCTCCTAACAACAAGACTGCCTGTTCGATGGTGGGCTATGCTCGCCCGCCCACAACTAAGGCTGAACTCAGCACCTTGAGCTGAGCTGCCACCTGGATGGCTCAGTGGATAGAGCATGTGCTCTTAACAACAAGCCTGCTGGTTCGACTCCTGCATGGGATGGTGGCTACGCCTACCCACAACTAAGATTGTAAGACAGCACCTTGAACTTAGAGGCCACAAGCTGTAAACGGGCACCCAGATGGCAACTGGAGCCCTCCACAACTAAGACTGAAGAACAACAACTTGGCTGGTCCCCTCCCCCAATTCCCCAATTTAAAAAAATAAAATAAGTATGTTTCAGTTTAAAAAAAAATACATGCTTAAAATCACTATCATTTGCTGTAGGAATTATTAGAGTAAGATAAGTGAAAGAATATAAGATAATTTTTTTGGTTTCCTTCTTTTTCCCCATCTTAGAAATGCTAGAACTGAAACCCAGAAAGCTGATCTTGACTTTCCCAACACCATGGAACTGGTTAGTGTTTAAATATATGTTGTTGGTTGAACAACAGACATTTTAGGAGCTAAAAATTCAGATGTAGGAGATGGCTTTAGGATTAACTATGCCTCCAAGAACTGCATGTTGTCCTAGAGAGGTGACTATCTATTAGAATTGCTTTTTTTGGATAAAAAGCATATCACTCAATAGAAGATTCAAAATACATGACACAGTCATTTCCATTCAGTGTACCTTGCTACAATAATTCCATGTGCTTAGTAAAAGTAAATCCAGCTATTTTGAAAACAGCAGGTCACAGTCTGTCCTTGTTGAAAGCCCACTCTTCTTTCGGCGCACACAGCATATCATCCTGGCCATTGTTGAGCTGCACGTAAAGAAGCAGGCTTTTCCTGCTGGGCTTCACAAGGAGAGGGTGACAGAAGCCCGGGGATGGGCACAGTGCCATGGTCTCTGATGTGATACGATACAGCAGCCCCTCCTGTTCTGCACAGAGGCACATGCTGACTGTATATCTGTTGAAATGTTGCTACCTCCAGTCCGGATCTACAAAACATAGATAAGGAAGTCCTGTTCCTAAACCAGTGATGGATGAGAATGAAAATATCTCATCCGCAGCTTCTATTAAGTTATCTACAGTAACCAGGTCAGGAGACTCAGGTTTCTGGTGGGAGAACTAACTCACAGATCTTTGTGGCATGCCTATAAACGTCCAAGCAGCCATCATGGATCTCCGGAGAGAGCAACTATAATACCCTCCTGGCTACCAAGCAATGACATCATCCTCAAAGGCTTTTAAATACTGGAGGTGCCAAAAAAATGTATACACATGACTTGTATTCATCGTCTGTTATCGGTATATATTGAGTATTACAATTTTAATATAGTTTTTTTTTCTTTCTTAAAATGTGTATACATTTTTTTTTTGGCACCAGGACACTAAAATACGCTGTAGTTGGCTGGTGAGTATAGCACTGGAAGGACATCTTTGGAAGGCCCAGTTGACTAGTTCATAATGATTTGTTCAGGCAGGTTTACGGTATTAGCAATGTCAGGATCACAAACTGGGCCTCCTTGTGATGGGACCAGTAAATGTGCTTGTTGGCCATTCGTATATCTTCTTTGGAGAAATATTTATTCAACTTTGCCCATTTTTAAATTGGGTTCATTGTTTTTTCTGTTTTTGTTGAGTTGCTGTTCTTTATATATTCTGGATATTAACCCCTTATCAGACAAATGACTTGAAAATATTTTCTCCTCTTTTTTAGTTTGCCTTTTCACTCTACTGATGTGTCCTTTGATGCACAGAAGTTTTAAATTTTCATGTAGTCCAACTTATCTACTTTCAGCTTTTATTTTGTATCTCAAATCAAAGTTCAATGATTTGCGTCATTAATCTTCAAACCATGTCATGAAAAAGATCTAGAAAATTAACCAAGAATGGTGCACTAGTATATGGATATCTAGATTTGCCTAATTGTTAATATATGTAGCTTTAAAAAAAATGTTATCTATACTCAGTTTCGAGGCTAGATGCCAGTCAGTTCCCCTTCTAGAGTAGCTGATTAAATTCACACTTTGAATCTCTCACTTTGAGACAATTCACACTTCGGGTCTCTCAGTTTGAGTTACTAGGCACCAGCCCCAATCACCCTATGTCTAGGTTCCAGACAACTAAGGCAGCTCTGATGTCCCAGAGCCCTCAAAAGTATTCAAATTAGCCAATCCACAGGGAGAATGAGAAATCGAGCTAACATGATCCCACTTGCCATACATAAGCTGCCCTCTATAGTTCCAGCTTGCTATAATATTACTGCGTCCCCTGGTGCAACTCTGTGTGTCCCTGCCTTGTGGCCTCATCTCATTTGGAGCTGTAAGTAAGAAAAAGTTCTGCCTTTCAGTACCATCCAAGTGTCTTTGTGTTGTGTCCTGCCATCAAAAGAACCTCTAGGGCCGGCCAAGTGGCTCGTTGGTTAAGTTGGCTTGGGAGCACAAGCTCTGAGCAGCAGGGCCACCGGTTTGGATCCCACATGAGGGAAAGTGACGCTGCGCCCTCTACAGCTAAGATGATGAACAACAGCTCGACATGGAGCTGGGCTGCTGTGAGTCGCCGGCAACGGCATAGGCTGCAGCAGAGCTGCAGTGGGCTATCATAAGCTACCATGAGTGGCCGGCAGCCAGTGTAAGTGGCCGGCAGCCAGCATGAGCTGCCGTGAGCCACGGCGAGTGGCCATCCCAATGGCCGGCGACCCATCTGCCTCAGCTGGGAAGAGCGCAATGATCACAATACCAACATGGGCCAGTGAAGCGATGTCCTCCACAACTAGACTGAAGAACAAAAGGGACAGCAACTTGTCTGTTCCCCTTCCCCAATTCGCCAACACTGTTCCCTCCCCCAATTCCCCAATAAAAAAATCTTAAAAAAAACAAAAACAAAAACCTTTGTATCTTATAAACACTAAGCAAGAAAAAGTAAGGTGTCATCAAACCCAAAATTAATGATGGTATGGTAAAAATATCAATTCTGGTCAAGATGACACAGAGAGAAAACATTTGATGCATCCTTAATACTTCAAATACATAGAAAATATATAACTTAAAAATGGAAAAATAAAAAATAACAGGATTAAAATAAATATCTTCATGGACCAAAGACAAAACAGAAATACTAAGCTTTAGCTATGTACCCACTAGTATACATGTGTAGAGGCAAGAATTAGTGATTATGGATTCACATCTTGTGAGATAATGGTGTCAAAATATGCTCTGCTTAGATGGATCAAAACCTAACAAAGGCAATAAAAAATATATGTCCCTAATGAATACTGTCATAAGAATCCTGAGCAATATATTAGCAAGCTGAAATCGACTCTTCAAAAAAAAATTACCGAACAAACAAATGTTATTTATCCTAGGAATGGCAAAAAGCAGGTGAAAAAAGCTCAAAAGCAATAGTCATCTGGGAAATGAAAATTCACATCACAATGAAATACCACTAAACCTCTCAGAATGGTTAAATTAAGACTGGTAAAACCTAATGCGTCAAGGATGTGGAACAATTGGAACTCATTTATTATTGGGTAGGAGTGTAAAATGACACAGGTACGTTGGAAACAAGGGTCAGGCCGTTTTATTTAAAACTAGGGATACACCTATGCTGTCACTGAAGTATACTGCTAGATATTTACCCAAGTTATATGCAAACATATATGTTTACACAAACAAAGCCTTGTACAAAATGTACATAGAACTTTATTTGTAAAAGCCCAAACTGGAAACACAGCTCAAGTATTGATCAACAGGAGAATAAATAAAGCGTCATATATTCATATAATGAAATCCTGCTTAGTACTGTCTTACAAAGTAGGAAGTTCCTTACACAGAGAGTGACATGGATGAATGTCTAAAACATTATGTTGAGTGAAAGAAGCCTTACACACAAAAGTGCAGAGTATATGATGCAATTCATAGAAAGTGCTGGAAGAGGCAGAGAAAAATTAATTTATGATGGAAAAAATCAGAATACTAGTTACGTCTGTAAGAAGGGATAGAGGTGGAGACTGACCAGAAAGGAGCATATGAAAACTTTCCTGGGGTGATAATAATGTTCTAAATTGTGAAAGGAGTTTTTGGGTCATTTGTCAAAATTCATCAAACTGCATGCTTAAAATGTGTACATATCACTGTAAGTAAATTCCACTTTAAACAAACAAAAAAAATACCTGTACACAAATACTAAACTCTAGCTTCCGATTTACATGCTAAAATGTTTAGGACTGAAGTATACAGATGCATGCAACTTACAGTAAAATAAGATGGCCTAATGGACGGGTAGAGGGATGGATATGTGATACAACAAGTAGAGCAAAATGTGAATTGTCGAATATTGGTGTTGGGTATGTGAATGTTCACTGTAAAATTCTTTCAAGTTTTCTTCATGCTGGAGATATTTTAGAATATAATGTTGGGTAATAGTTGTGAGTCTAAGGTTTTGAATATATATATATATGTGTGTGTGTGTGTGTGTGTGTGTGTATATACACACACACATATATATTTATGTATGTACATATGTATGTATACATATACATAACTCAAAGTGGAAACATTTTGTCTGGCTCCATGACTAAATCTGTGTTACCTACCATTTCTGAAGAAGCAGGAACACTGAATCATCAATATGATGGAAAATTCCTGAGGAGGCAATGAGATGGCAGCTACAAATGCTCTAGAAGGAAAGAGGGAAAAAAAGAAGAAAAAATATCTCATTTAAAATGAAACTCCTAGTCAAGTGCAAAACATGAATAAATGGTATGTGAGAAAAGAAAACCATCAAAATTCAACATTCAAAGTATTAGTTCCATAAATTCCATGAGGTAGGCTGCAAAGCCCTAATGAAAGACAATCAGGTACTCTAGATGATGTTAATTACTTCTAAGAAAAAGAAAGTATAAATGAAACGTTAAATTGTCATTTTACAGCATGACATGTTCCCTTGATGGGGCTTTGGATTGGTAATGCTATTTGAAGTATATAAAGAAAGGTACCAGAGAAACAAATATATCCAATTATGTGACTTTGCCTTGGAACAATTTAGAAACTACTCAGCCCTTGATATATTAAATTAATGCATTCATTCATTCAACAAATGTTTCTTAAACACTTAGAATGATTCAGGTACTGTCCTGGTGTCCAGTGATGGAAAAAACAGCCAATGGCAAGAACCATAGGAGGATACTTTCTGAAGACTCATCTTTACTTCTGAGGCATGGTGGAGGACAAAAGCATGAAGGGATGACAAATGTTAGGCTACAAATAAAATACTTATTGGGCCTCAAGGAATAGCTAATCCAGTTAGCAAAACTAATGTTTGCAAACTACACGTTAAATGTTCTTTTGCATTTTGTCTCTAGAAGGGCTAACAAGATATTGGGGTGGACTCCTGGTTGCCATCAAATGCAAAACATATTTTTACTGGGAGACCTTAAGTGGGTGGCTTCTTTTTCTTTTCTTTTTTTTTTTTAAAGATTTTTATTGGGGAATTGGGGGATGGGAACAGCACTGGGGAATTGGGTGAAGGCGAACAGACAAGCTGCTGTCCTTCCGTTCCCCAGTCTAGCTGTGGAGGACATCGCCCCACTGGCCCAAGTTGGCACCATCATTGCACTCTTACTGGGCGAGGCAGATCAGTTGCCAGCTTCTGGACGGCCGCTCATGCTGACTCCTGGTTACACACAGTAGCCCATGGCAACGCACTGCCACATGGGCTGCAGCCTATGCCATCGCCGGCAACTCATGGCAGCCCAGCCCCAGGTTGAGCTGTTGTTCAGCATCTTAGCTGTAGAGGGCAACGTCACTGGCCCTCATGTGTGGAATCCGAACCGGGGCCCTCTGGCGTCCTAAGCCAGCTCTTAACCAACGTGCCACTTGGCCGGCCCCAAGTGGGTGGTTTGTTATATGAAGTCAGGGAGTATTTTTAGGAGTGGGATATGTGGCTTCTCAAATAATGATGGTGTTGACAAAAATCAGAGATTTTATTAATTGAACTAAATTGTATTGAGCTGAATTTAGTTAAAAATTCTAGTCTATATGTTGAAAGAGAAATGAAATGCTCATTTCAGTTCTGTATTTCCTCATACAGACCTCAGCATATCTTCATTTCCCCTCTAAAGAATACACTCATGTCAAAATTATTAATCATTTATCTACTAAAAGTATTATTGATCAGTAACCATTTTCTCTGCTATGTGTTTTCTCTAAGGTTTCTCTGCCAAATGACAAAAACACACTTGTGATCCAAAAAGATATGATTCTTGACTTCATGGGGTTTATATTCTTGAGAGGGAAACTGACAATAATTAAAGAGACAAAAAAACCCAAGATAACTAGGATATATGATCATTTCTATGTAATAAACAAATTATGTAGTGTCTACTGAATCCAGGAGCCTTCTTACCTTGACTCAGAATTAATCCAGTAGGGGATTTTTGAGGTCCTTAATTTAAAGAGAAGTTCATGTCAACTCAATTGTGCTCTTCATATCTTTGATGGAACTTAGCAATATCAATTGTTTTCTAAGCATAATGGTTATTGAAATAGTATTTCACTGTGTTTTCAATTTACATTTTATGAGGGTTTAATTTGCATTTAATTAGTGAATTTGAATATATTTTTATATGTTTATTGGCTGTTTGAGTTTCCATTCTTTAAACTCTCCCATCTTATGAGTTGTGCTTAATTTTGTCTATGGAATATTTGTACATTTAATTTTTTTTAACACTGAAGAATGTCTTTCTCATCTTGTTCATACACATAAATTTTGACTTTGCCCAATATTCTCAAATCTTATCTATACAAACCCAAATATTCAGTAGACAAGAGGCACTCCAGTGTTCGGAACCTATATACTTTAGAAAGTGTTCAGAGTTTTGAAATTTAAAGCTAAATTTAGCAAAATGTTTCAAGTTAGATAGATTTCAGATAGATATAGATTTTATCAAGTGTATTTGGTTTCAACTTATTCACCACAGGGACGGGGAACGTGTGCAGTATTCTATAGAAAATAACACATGGGCGGTTGAAGCCTGAGTTGGAGAAATTATGGAGGGACTTTTCTAAAGAACAGATATCCCATTATTTGCTTTAACTTTTGCATTACAGCTCTGTAAATCGCCACATCTGCCCCATGTTTCAATAAATTTTGCTACATAACAGTCTGTTGTGTGGAAGAAGGAAAAGAACTGGTTTCTATATCTAAGCTAGCATGATGTAGAACAGGGAAAACAGGAATGGCTCTTTAGATCATCACCTGGACCAGTTTAGGGGAGAAATGTTGTTCAGGGTCAGAAGTGAACATGAGAATACTGGATCTGATGAGCTTCACAGAAATGGAAATTGGACTTTCTACGTACCATGGGATGGTTTTGAGATCACCTTTATTATATTTAGAGGAACAAGGCAACTCCAGGTTTGGTTTACTATGACTAGTTTTCTACTCCCAAGATCAGAGAAGAGTTGAGATATCCAAGTAAAGTGACAGAGTAGCTGAGTATCTTATGACCGTTCAAATAAAGCTTTTTATATGTCATTAGGCATCAAACCATTCCTTCCACCTCTCCTTAGTACAATCTGCTTTAATTAAGTTTTATGCCTAGACACACAGAAAGAAAAAAAAATCTTTAAAACTGAGCATAGAGAACAAAACACCAGTAAAGGTAAAATTACAGTCAAAAGTGACAAGAAGAAATTAATTCCAAATCACCCCATGCAACACAAATGAAAATGTACATAATATTGGGGGAAGAATGAGATCAGAATTTGAGCTATTCTCTTTTAGATCTTATGGGACAGGTAGATCCTGCTAACCCTATCTTCCTTAAGAAGCGCAATATTTGCTAAAATTGCAACTATCTATTGCATAACTCAACCTCAGTACTTCTCAAATCTGGTTTTATTTTAGAACCACATAGAAAACTTTTAAAAATAAAAATATCTAGGCCGTGTTACATACCAATTAAATAATACCCTCTGGGTCTTGGTCTTATGCATTGGTATTTTTCAAGCTTCCTAGGTGATTGTAACATGAAGAGCTGAGAACTACTACAACCTGAGTCTGTCAGGCTGAGCAAACCTGGGTAGGAATGTAAGCATTCTAGAAATTTCTTTGCAGTTGGATATTTTGTAGACTTTCTACACAAACTACCTCCCAGGAGCAGAGCTCACTGGTGGCAGTGAAAAGATGCTTGCATGTCCCATATCTAGTTAAAGTGAAATGCATTAAATTTAGAGCAGTGTTTCTGAAACTTGGATTTTCGTAAGACTCATCTGAGGAGCTTATTAAAAATACATTAAGGGGCCCACCCAGAATCTACTGAATCAAAATCTCTAGGGATCTTCAGGAGAGGATCCCAGAGCTTATGTTTTTAACAAATATCCTAGGCAAATCTTACAGTAAAGCAAATTTGCTAAAAACTGCTTTAGAAGAATCACTATTATAATTAGGTCTTGGACTTTCAATATCTCTTGTCTTTCCAAGAGGGCATCCTGCTACCACATAGGAATATGGACACAGTCTACCCTCTATAAAATCTGGTAACTTTTTGAGATAAGGCTAAGACAGACATACAGTCAAAAGGCAAGTGAAATGCTACATCCTGATTAGGCTTTAACAATCTTTTCAGGGCTGGAATAACAAATATGACTAATTCCTCTTAGGGGACTGATTCTAAAGAGAAGGACTGAGCTAGTTTCATTTTTAAACACTCCTGAAAAATGTATGTATACACTTATGATTTGTGCGCTCTCTGTATCGATTAATGGTTGAAAACAGCAGTGTCAGGATAGCCCCAACAATAAACAATCTTCCCTAATTCCTCAAAATAAAAGTAAGGTCATTTGCATAGTCACACATGCAGAGATCTTCCTTGAATGTTAAGATGTAAATAGGTATAATTTCAGATAAATATGTGAGACCTGAGCTGGTGAAGAAACCATGCTGAACACCAGGTTGGGAGTCATCCCCTGCATGGTAATTACATCTGTCCAATGGGCAGACTCAGCTGGGGCAAGTTTTAAATATACAGATCCCTGAGCTATGAAAGAAGAAACAAAACTGCAAAGTAACACCACCAACAATAAAACAAAAAGTACGAAGGCACAAGTGATACTACCAATGTATTATAGAAATTTTTAAGCATACACAAAGCTAGAGAAACTAGTATATTAAACTCAGTCCCAGGCTCATTAATTGTCCACTTTTTGATCTCGAAACTTTTAGGAAGTAGAAATTTTCAATTAATACCAGACATTGTCACTTTACATGTAAATATTTTATGACACATGTATAAATAATACAGATATTTTTTATTTTTGACATGATTTTTTTTCATACCTATCAGAATTTGCAATAATTTCTTTATATCATCTAATAATCAGGCAACACTGAGATACTGACTCTCTCAAAGATGATTTTTACAGTTAGTTTGTTTGTTTTCCTTTTAATTAGATTCCAAACAAGATCTACTTATCATATTTGGCTCTTTTGTCCTTTAAATATCTTTTATTCTATAAGAGCCACACATCCCCACTTCTTTTTCCCCTTAAAATTGATTTTCCAGAGAAAGTGTAGGTCATTTGTTCTATAAAGCTTCACACGTTTTTTTAGTCCCAGGCTTTCTAGTAGTATCATTTAACTTGTTCCTTAAAGCCATCTATTGCTTATAAACTCTAAATTAAATCTAGACTCTGATTTGCTATAAGTTCAATTTTTTAAAGCAAGGATACTTCATTATATCACATCATAAGGCACATGATGTCTGGCTGTACTACTTATAGTGATGCTCAGATTGATCTTCATGGGTTCAAGTGAAGCAATGATGGAAATAATGTGAGAATGTATTCCACGATAAATGTGTAATGTAGTCCATGCCATTCCATTATAAATGTCAGTCAAGTAATAGAGAAGGAAAAGATGTCTTTGGCCATTTGTGATTCATCACCTTCCCTCCTTTGTCATGGGTCTAGTTGGGAACTTCCATATAGACACTCAGTCTATGTCTGTAGTCATGCGATATGGAGAACCTGTGCTTGACTCCTGCTTGAGAAAGCTTAACATGTCTGTGACCACAGGCTTTTGGTGGCTGCACTGGGATCAATCTACAATCTTTGAGAGCAAGAAATGTTCAAGGCTGTCCTGTAGACTAGATCTGAGAAAGAGCCAACATGAGGTTGAGTTCTGGTCAGGGGTAGCATTACATTATCCCACTGAATACAATGGTCAAGGTGAGACCAAAATAAAATAGCATTGTGCTTACATCCCCCGAGTTGTCTGTTCTATATACTGGTAACACATGAAGATGCAGCTTGAATAGAAACGCAGCCATTAAAGGTGACTGGAAGATGAGTAAGTGTAGACACTATGGAGAGACACTTCTCAGAAAGTTGGCTACAATGGGCTAGAATAATGGAGTGCTCACTAGACAAAATTCAAAGATAATGTTTTTTAATGTAGTAAAGAGATTGGAATAAAATAAAGGGAGCAAGAGACTATCCACGAGGGCCAGTTAGAGGGAGGCAGATACCATCATCAAGTAATTGGATATACTCTGGATACCTAGAGCTTTGAAAAGAGCTAAAGGGATGATATGGAAGACAGGGAAATCCACTTGGATCGAGGAAAATGCAGGGATGATCCTTAATAATAGGAATTTCCAAAGAACTCAGGAAGTTGTCCCAAGGGAGAAGTTAAAGTAGGCAACTTGATAAGCTTCTTGGATACATGTGGAATATTAGCAGCCATCATTCTAAAAGGCTGCACATTGGACTCATTTGACTTCAAACCAGAATAATTCAATCAGAATCGCTGAGGGCCACCCAGGCATTAGTATTATATTCAAGATCCCAAGTGATGCCAATATGCAGTGAAGTTTGATAACCACCGTCATAACTGATAAAAATCCCAAGGAAAATTAAGTTTCAGTAAAGGTAAAGACATAGCATAGTGATGTCAGAGGATAGAATAGAAAGGGTAAAAGAGAAAAGCTGCAGTGGGAAAATGTTTCAGAGATCATAATGAGAGTAACAGCATGGGGATGATAGCAGGCTTAACGTTTGGGCTTTCGGGTACCATAATCCTAAATTCGAATCCAGGCTCTACCACCTTTTAGCTTTCTTTCTTTCTTTTTTTTTTTCACATCTTCTTTCCTTTTATTGAAAAAAATTTTTTAAAATGGCAGTTAATAAAGGACACAAACAAATCAACATGGATATACTAGTGAAAAACATACACAATATAAAACTAAAAATGTCATTGGCGCTTCTTCAATTGGTTAAAAGCACAAAAATGTAACAGGCAGGTCTGTTTTAAACAAATTAAAAAGCTGTGTTTCTTTCCCCCCAATTCTCTCCAAGTCAGATATATATACACACACAAATGTTTTGTAAAGATGTACACAAGAAGTTGTATCCTGAATTACGGGAAACAGATATTGAAACAGAAATTAACAGAATAAAGTCAGCAACAGATTAGCAATTTTAAAAACCGAGTCTTCAAATGCTGCATGGCACAAAGCTATACTGCTAGATATTAAGGAAAAAGACTACGGCTTTTAGCAAAGATGCTTTTCCAGAAAAGCAAATAAAAACAACGCAATCAGCAGACCAAAGAAGCAACAGCTAGATATCAGAGCTAAAATTTCTCACATCTGAGATAGAAAATCCTATTTATCCAGAATGGACTAAGATTTCAGGACAAAATAGGGACATTTTTAACATTTCTTACTTTATCCATTTTAAGCTCTCTGCTCCTTTCAATTTCACCCCATAATTTCACATGATACTGCAGAATGATGGCTGCTTTTAGAATTGGCCATTTTATTTTTCTTTCTGTAGCAAGGCTGTCATGGAGCCTGGATATTTCAGGCTCATATGCATCCATGACCAGCATCCCGCCGTGGTTAAAAAACTTAGCAATGGATTTCGTGAACTCAGCTTCCCACTGCTGCTTTGTTCTCTCACTGATGAAGGTCAGCTTCACAGTGTATTTGTCATTGAACCTTTTGAGACTAGAGGACAGTTGTCAAATATCATCAGGATCCATCCCTGTAGGATCTTTCCTGTGGGCCACGAGAAAGATGCTCTTCTCCTTATACGAGATATAAGTGGTCAGGATCCCCATCATCACAAAATACGATATGACACACAAAGCCAAAACAGGCTTGAACTCTGGAAAGGGGTGCATATAATCCCAAATCAAAGCCACTATGGTAAAGAAACAGGAGATGGTACAGATGGTGAGGTGACCATCAATTAGACCAAAATTCTCCACATACTTGTACTTTTCCAGATGCACCTTTTTGGCAGAATCATCCAAAGAATTTTTCACAGCTGATCCATCCCATTTGTCAATTTTTACAGGCTTGTCATCAATCTTCCACTTATGCAACAAGCTGCTGCGGCCACTACCCATCCCTCTGCTGGGGCCACCGCCAGCCCCACTACTGCCTCCACCACCATCAGTTCTCCCACGCTGTACCTTTTAGCTTTCTATCATGAGCAAATTACATACTTTCTCTCAGATTAAATGTTCTCATTAATAAAGTGATTTTATTACTAGTATCTTGTTTGTTTTGTCTGTCTATTGCGTGTCATCTCTCACTGAAATGTCAACTCCATGAGAATAGAAACCTTGTCTATCTTGTTCAAAATTGAATTCCCAGTCCCCCAAATAGTGCTTGGTCATGCAGTAGGTGTTTATTAGATATATTTTTTTAATGTATGGATGAAAATACTTTATATTTTTTTATTGTTTACTATTGATGAGCACTTTTTTCTAAGCACTTCACATCCACCATTTTATTGAATTCAACCCCAGCAGATAGTTACTATGACAATTTCCAATTTTTAGATGAAGACAATTAAGCAAAGGTCAGTTATTTAGTAGATGTATAAGTGGTATGATGCATGGAAAGCACTTTGATAATTTAAAACAAATCTTACTAAATGCTAGCGAACAATGAGAAAAAGATAAAAGGCATAGTGGAATTAACTGCCCTTAAGATTCTGAGAGGAACTCAGGTATTAGGTTGTGTCTGTGAGGTCTTATATATGGAAACTGAACATTGAAATATCAGAAGCAAGTTTAAGAAGCATGCAACCGTTGTTTGCATTCCAGATAAAGCATGAGTGAAAAAGGTATTTCATGCTTCTACAAAGATGGTGGAAGGAGGTAGGGTAGCGAGTCTTATATATCGAGAGAGAGATTACTGTCCACCTTAGATGTTGGCTCAACCTCTTGTATCTATTATTGGAGAACCAGTGGGTCTTTGTTAAAATTTATCTTTGATTATTATTACATGGAAGGAAGCACTGAAAGAAGTGATGGTGTTTTGAGCCAAGAAATATAATATCCTTTGAAAAAGCTTGTAATAAGCAATTTTTCTTCTGTTAATAGAGTACCAAAAAAATGTCACACAAACCTCAACTCCATCAGGTTCCATAGAAGGTATGATGTGACCTCTCAGCACTTTCTAGCTTTAATATTACTAACTATGCGAATGAAAGGAATTTCTGTTCCCAAACCAGTCTTGAATCTAGCCATTCAGTTGAGATTGTCAACAATGCAGGAAATTATTCCTTAGAACATTTTCATGGGCAGAATTTTTTAAGTGGAGTATTTGTATTATTTTTAAAGTGTCAAACTTCATTGTAGATCACAGCCTATTCTATTCTGCATTGTAAGATTTTTCCTTTGTACATCTAATGTGCCCTTAATTTGACAATTCAGTCAAATGATCTCTTTGCAGTTCATTCATGCAATCACAGCATAACAGATGACCATTAGAGGATCAGAGTTGAAATGTATGGGAATGCACAAGCAATCTCTACACAAGATTAAAACCGAATTGCCTGCCAACTTGGTACCAAAAGGGAGAGCTTTGCTTTATGTACTGTCCAGTAAGCTGCATGCCCTATTTAGCAAAGGAGATATATAGAACTAAACTAAAAATCATGTCTCTTAATATAATCCCTTGGCTTCTGTAAGACTCCTATTTCTTGAAATAATAAATAAAATGACAATGATGAGGAAGTGAATAATTAATGCTACCAGAGATACAGAGTATGCATTTAAAATCTAATCCTCTAAAAACAAACATATTTTTCTAATGTGAATTTTTTTCATTAACCTGTAAATAATAACATACCATAGTTTTACTACAGGATCTATACATATGCATATCATTTCTAAAGCTACATGTAATATGCAGCACCTAAAAATAAAGTTGGTTGAAATAGTTTCCTATAGCAAAGCATAGCTACATATCCTGAAGAGAAATGGGGTAGAGTTAATTATTGTTTCCAATTCTTTATTCCCTCCAACAGAATCCTGCACACATTCCTTTGCTGTGCAACTTTGTAGTGCCTATTAATAGAAGAGGTATATTTTACACCTCTGTCACGTTGATTTTGAGCTTCACTATATGACTAGTTTTGGACAATGAATATTTAATAGCTGTGATATGAGTGGAAGCTGTAACTGTCTTGAGGAGGTTTGGCTTGGCCTCTTGTCCTTCTGTGCATGCACCACAAAAGTAACTGCTCCTCTCAGAATGAAAGACATGGTGAGGACACCTAGACCCAGCCCACAGCCTGAAACAAAGCCACCCTGCCTGATCTGAAAACCTGTCACCAAGACAAAAAAATGTTCATTGTTTTAAACCACTGAGATTTAGTTGTTGTTTTGCAGCATCATGGTAGCAGACACCTGAAGGATACAAGGAGAAATGAGGAAACTGTGGACGGAAAAGGGGCCACAGGCTAAACCTGATAAACTCAGGAGACTGAAAACAACCACATAAGATGGCATGAGCATAAAAAAACCGTTCATAACCAAGTGGGCCATGGTGGGAAGTCACATCTTTAGCTTCCTTCATAAAGTTAGTCTGTGCCTTTTCAGTGGGCCTCTCTGTTTTTCTGCACCTAAGGCAACATTTTAGGAATGTCAGTAATCCCTTTTCTGGACCAGAGCTGGAAACTGCTAAATTCCTCCTTATCATGCTTATCTCCCAATTACCATCCCTTTGTGTTGTAAAAAAAGCTAACTGTTAGCTATCCTGTACCCACCTATGTGAAAGAAGTAGCTGTCTCTCCAATTTACTTTTATCAAATCCCAGAGGTTTCCCTGCTTTGTTCTCTCCCACCCCCTTAATCTGTCACCAATGGATTTCATGTAACCCACCTCCTTCGATTTTATGTATAAAATAAGCTGCAAACCGCCATTTTGCGGAGCATTTTCTCAATCCGTTGAGATTTCACTTCCCGGCAATTGTCGATATTTTGGCTCAAATAAACTCTTATAAATTTTCTCTTATACTGGATATTTTTCGTCAACAAAACCAAGACAGAAGGGAAGAACAAGGTATTTCTCAAGGTTATATAGCAAGTCACCAGACACTCAAAGGTGAACCCTAGCTATTCTCATTTAATCCAAGTAGTTTGCCCCCTTGATTAATATATATTATTTTTTGCCCTAGAAAGTAACTTATTTTCTTATATGTATGTGTATATATTACATCCATAAATTACTACAAACGTAATGTTTTTGGGAAGAAAGAAAAGTTAAATTTTGAATATACATTCAAATGAATAGAGGCAGCTCTGTGTATATTGGAACTCAGAAACTCTGGGTTAGATACCCACATCGTGTTTTACCATGTATCTGCTCACTGTTCTACCTTATTTTCTCTGAACCTCTGTTCATTTAATTGCTAAAAAGAGTTAACATAATTTTTTTAGACAGTTTATGAAGAAAAGGTATTTTAAGTAACGGCCTAGTGATAGGCACATGGTATGTAATAAATATTTTGTAGTAAATATAAATTTATTTTTAACATCCTAAAATACTGTGTGAATTAAAATAAGATTTTATGGCTCATTTATACGTAGCACATAAATACATCATAGTTCGTTGCATCTTCCTTTCTAGAGCTTGTAATCTAAGGCATGTGCCACCAATTTAGAAGTGAATTTGATAAAATTTTATATTCCCAAATATCCATCAACTGTTACATGAAGTTGAACAGCTATAATTCAACAAAGGACTCCCTGCACATCACACAAGCACGCCTGAGAGACGCACACTGTAAATCAGCTGAAGGTGGGCAAATCGGGCTAGCGGGGGAGGAGGGAAGGAGGAAGTGCAAAGACAGGGGCCATGGGGCCCCAGAATGCAGACTGAAGTCTCAGCCTCGGGAGAGGGAAGAATTCAGGTTTCAGGCCGCACCCCTTGTGACCCACAGTCCTGCCTGAGGGATCAGCATACAAGGGGGCTGAACCCAGCATTTGAGGCAGAGACCTCAGGTGAGAACTGTGGTTTAAGCCCAGATGGCCAGGCAGAAATCAGAAAGCAAAGACACAGAGCCTGGCTGCCTCCCTCCCACCCTCACAGGCCTTGCCCCACTCCTGCCCTCCCCATAGTTAGAAGAGGGCTTCAGAAGAAACAGGTAGTAGTGTCGGATTAAAGAACAAAATATCTACAACGCTGAGAACTGCTCCGACAGTCCTGCGCACTCTGCTGACAGGGAAAGAGCTGAGAGTGGGGGGTAAACGAGACAGCTCTGGGCCAGTCGGAGACACAAGCACCAGCGGCCTTTCTACCCCAACCCCACCTTTCTGGGCAGATCCCTGCCGGGTAATCAGAACTGCATTGCCAGGGGCACTCTGGGCACCTGGTAGCCAGCCCCGCCTCTGCAAGCTGCATGGAGGTTTTTCACAGCAGAGCACAACCCGCAAAGGGCTAGGAAGACTGCTAGAAGGTGTCAGGCCAAGATCTGTGCTGCAACATAAATGCGCAATGGCTGGACTTAGTGTTATTATTTTTCTTTCTTTCTTCTTCTCCTTCCCCTTCTCCTTCTCCTTCTTCTTCTCTCTCTCATTTTATTTTCTTTCTTTCCTCTTTTTCTTTTTTTTTCTACTCTTTTCGTTGTTCTGTTTCTCTTTTATTTCTTTTCAGGTTTTTTTTTGGTGTTATTTAGTTTTTTCTGGTTTCTGTTTGCTTGTTTGTTTTGCTTTGGTTTTCGTGTTTAGTTTCGTTGTTTTTGTTTTTTGTATTTTTGTTTGCCTTCATTGTTGTGTGTGGTTTTTGAGTGTGTATTTGTTTTTTGTTGTTGTTTTTTCTTTTTTGTTTTTGTTTTGTTGTTGTTGTTTCATTTTGTGGGGTGATCGCAGGCCCAGCCCCAGTCCAGGAGCTGAGACTACACGGAATTTGTAGAAATCACTGACCACACCCTGTAGCCCCCTGTAACGTCGTCCTGCCCACCTACAGCTGTATTTCCAGGGACACTCTGGGTGCCTGGGGGACCAGCTCCACCCCAAAAACCATGGAGGATTTTTTTGTTTTTTTGTTTTTTACAGCAGGGAACAATCCACAAAGGCCTGGGGGGATTTTGGTGGTGAACAGTGACCCAAACCTGCACCGCAGCCATCAGGAGCAGCTCTGGGGAATTTGCGAGCCTGAGGTGGAGGCTGGCTGCAGTGCCCTCAGGGAGCAATACAGGGCGGTCACAGACCAGATAGAGGTGTAAGATCTGAATCTGCATTAATGTTGTTAAAACCGCTGGTCAGGTTTCATGGCTCACTTGAACTCCACCCCACCCAGCTAGTGCTGCATCAAGGGCACTCTCAACATCAGGTCAACCAGCCAGACAAATGCCCCTAAGGAGCCTCTTTCAACAGCTGGGCCTTACGGGCAGCTGACAGGTGGCAACAGGCCTTGGGGCCCTGAGCCTTTTGCTAAGCTGCCTCAGGCCCAATATTTGTGGCAGCCAGCATCAGTTCAGAGAGAGGCCACCCCCACATACCTCCAGGTCCAGCACAGGCAGCAGCCATCCACATACAGCTTTGAGGCACCTACTAGGTAACCACGGGCAGGTAACAGGCAGGGCTGAAACTGCCCTGCGTGGGAGCCCCGCCCAAGAAACACCAGAAACAACACACCCGTGGCCAGCTTCAGACCACACCAGAGCACTACCTGGTTAGCCCCACAAGCAGCACATCCAAAGGGGGTTCTCAACAGGCATGAGAGCCCATAGGGGCAAAGCCTCTGCTGAGGGGTCAAGCCCTCACACAGCAGCTCATACACTGTGCACAGCCAATCCTCACAGTTAGTGAGCCTGGGAGTCAATCCCACTCACTGACACGCTAAAAGAAATTAAAGCTCAACTATAACAGAAGAACACTCACAACACAAGGGACACCTCTGGAACGCACCCACAGGAGATCAGGGTGACTGAGAATTTGACTATAAATGACACACATGCCACATAAGACCACCCAGCAAACACTGAGAGACATAGGAGATCTACCTAATATGTAGAAGCAAACACAGAGTGGTGGCTAGAATGAGGACACAAAGAAACATGTCCCAACTAAAAGAAAAGAAGAAACATCCAGAAATGGAACTAAATTAAACAAAGGCAGTCAACCTCCCAAATTCAGAGTTTAAAACACTGATGATAAGAATGCTTGGGCCAGCCAAGTGGCGTGTTGGTTAAGAGCTGGCTTGGGACACCAGAGGGCCCCAGTTCGGATCCCACAAATGAGGGCCAGCGACACTGCCCTCTACAGCTAAGATGCTGAACAACATCTCAACCTGGAGCTGGGCTGCCGTGAGTCACTGGCAATGGCATAGGCTGCAGCCCCTCCTGCAGTGGGTTGCCAGGGGCTACTGTGTGCAGCCAGCAGCCAGCGTGAGTGGCCAGCAGCTTCCATGAGCGGCCGTCCAGAAGCTGGTGACTGATCTGCCTCACCCAGGAAGAGCACAATGATGGTGCCAACTTGGGCCAGTGAAGCAACGTCCTCCACAAATAGACTGAAGAACAAAAGGACAGCAACTTGTCTGTGCCCCTTCCCACAATTTCCCAGCGCTGTTCCCCTCCCCCAATTCCCCAAGAAAAATCTTTTTTAAAAAAAGGAATGCTTAAGGAACTTAATGAGAATTTCAACAAAGAGATAGCAAACATAAAGAAGGGTACAGAAACCATGAAAAATAACCAGTCAGAAATAAAGAACACAATAACTGAAATGAAGAATACACCACAAGAAATGACCAGCAGATTAGATGAAGCAGAGGATCAAATCAGTGATTCAGAAGACAAAGTAGTAAAATTCACCCAATCAGAAAAACAAAAAGAAAAAGAATAAAAAACAATGAAAATAGCTTGGAAGACCTGTGGGACAACATCAAGCACAACAAGATTCACATCATAAGGACACCAAAAGGAGAAGAGAGGGAGCAAGGGATCAAGAACATATTTGAAGAAATAATGACCAAAAATTTCCTTAAGCTGGTGATGGAAAATGACATACAAGCCAGGAAGTGCAGCGAGTTCCAAACAAGATGAACCCAAACAGGCCCACACCAAGACACATCGTAGCTAAAATGGCAAAGGTGAAAGACAAACAGAGAATCCTAAAGGCAGCAAGAGAAAGACAGCTAGTTACTTTCAAGGGAGCTCCCATAAGACTATCAGCTGACTTTTCTACAGAAATTTTGCAGGCCAGAAGGGAGTGGCAGGAAATATTCAAAGTGATGCAAAACAAAGGCCTACAACCAAAATCACTCTACCCAGCAAGACTATCTAAAATGAAGGAGAGATAAAGAGCTTCCCAGAAAAGAATAAACTAAAGGAATTCATTACCACCAACCAGTATTGCAGGAAATGTTAAAAGGGCTTCTTTAGGCAGAAGAAAGGTGAAAACAAACTAACAAAGCCCAGAAATACAAATAATAAAATGGCAATAACTATGTATCTATCAATAATCACTTTAAATGTAAATGGATTAAATGCTCCAATCAAAAGAAGAGGATAGCTGAGTGGATAAGAAAACAAGACCCATGCATATGCTGTTTACAAGAGACCCACTTCAGATAAAAAGACACACACACACTCAAAGTAAAGGGATGGAATAAGATATTTCACACAAATGGAAATGAGAAAAATGCTGAAGTAGCAATACTTATATCGGACAAAATAGACTTTAAAATGAAGACTATAATAAAAGAGAAAGAAGGGCACTACATAATAATAAAGGGGTCGATCCAACAAGAAGCTATAGCACCAGTAAACATCTAAGTACCCAACATAGGATACCTAAATATATTAAACAGGAATTGACCAACATAAAGACAGGGATCAACAGTAAACTATCACAGTAGGGGATTTCAACACCCCACTGACACCAATGGACAGATCCTCCAAACAGAAAATCAATATGGAAACAATGGCCTTAAATGATACATTAGACCAGCTGGATTTAATGGCTATTTTTAAATCATTGCACCCCAAAACAGCAGAATATACATTCTTTTGAAGTGCACATAGAACATTTTCCAAGCTGGACTACATGCTAGGCCTCAAAACAAGTCTCGATAAATTTAAGAAGACTGAAATCATATCAAGCATCTTCTCTCAGCACTGTGCTATGAAACTAGAAATCAATTACTAGAAGAAAACAGGAAACCACACAAATACATAGAAGCTGAAAAACATCTTACTAAATAGCAAGTGAGTCAACAATGAAATCAAGAAATCAAAAGATACCTTGAGACAAATGAAAATAAAAACACAATGACCCAAAATCTATGGGATGCAGCGAAGGCAGTCCTAAAAGAGAATTTCATAGCAATACAGGACTACCTAAAGAAACAAGAAAAATCTCAAATCAACAGTCTATTTTTACACCTATGGGAACTGAAAACAGCAAGCAAAGCCCAAAGTGAGTACAAGGAAGGAAATAATAAAGATCAGTGTGGAAATAAATGAAATAAAGACCAACAAAACAATACAAAAGATCAATGAAACCAAGAGCTAGTTCCTTGAAAAGATAAGGAAAATTGAGAAGTGTTTAGCCAGATTTATCAAGACAAAAAGAGAGAGGACCCAAATTAATAAAATCAGAAATGGAAGAGAAGTGACCACAGACACCACAGAAATACAGAAAAATTTAAGAAAATAGTATGAGCAACTATACGCCAACAAATTAGAAAATCTGGAAGAAATGAATGTTTCTAGAAACATACAATCTTCCAAGGTTGAATCAAGAAGAAACAAAAAATCTGAACAGACAGATTACTACTAACAAAATTGAATCATTAATCAACAAGCTCCCAACTAACAAAAGCCCTGGACCAGATGGCTTTACAGGTGAGTTTTACCAAACATTCAAAAAAGAATTATCACCTAGTCTCCTCAAACTATTCAAAAACATCCACAAGGAGAGAAGTCTCTCAAGCTCATTTTCTGAGGCTACTATCATCCTGATCCCAAAACCAGACAAAAACATTACAAAAAAAGAAAATTATAGGCCAACATCCCTAATGAACAAACACAAAAATCCTCAACAAAATATTAGCAAACAGAATTCAGCAATACATTAAAAAGACCATATACCACGATCAAGTCGGTTTCATCCCTAGCACACAAGGTTGGTTCAATATCTGCAAATCAATTAATGTAACACACCACATTAACAAAATGAAAAATAAAAATCATATGGTCATATCAATAGATGCAGAAAAATTATCTGACAAAATCCAGCATCCATTTATAATAAAAACTCTGAGCAAAGTGGGAATAGAGGGGTCATATCTCAACATAATAAAGGCTATATATGATAAACCCACAGCTAACATCATACTCAATGGGGAAAAGCTAAAACCATTCCCCTTAAGATCAGGAACAAGACAAGGCTGTCCACCTTCTCCACTTTTATTCAACATAGTTCTGGGAGTTCTAACCACTGCAATCAGAAAAGAAAAAGAAATAAAAGGCATCCAAACTGGAAAGGAAAAAGTAAAATTGTCATTATATGCAAATAACAAGATACTATATAGAGAGAACCCCAAAGACTCCACCAAAAACTAGTAGACCTGATAAATGAATTTAGTAAAGTAGCAGGATACTAAATTAATATTAAAAAATCAGTTGCATTTGTATTCACCAATTACAAACTATTAGAAGGAGAAATTAAGAAAAGAACCCCATTTGCAATTGCTTCAAAAACAATAAAATACTTAGGAATAAATTTAACCAAGGAAATACAAGCCGTGTACTCAGAAAATCATAAGACACTGAAGAGAGAAATTAAAGAAGATACAAATAAATGGAAACATATAACGTATTCAGTAATAGGAAGAATTAATATAGTTAAAATGTCCATAATACCTAAGGCAATAGATAGATTCAACGCAATCCTTATCAAATTACCAATGACATTTTTCACAGAGCAAGAACAAATAATCCTAAAATTTATATGGAACCATAAAAGATGCTGAACAGCCATGGCAATCTTGAGAAATAAAAACAAAGTGGGAGGTATCACACTACCTGACATCAACTCATACTACAAGTCTGTAGTAATCAAAACAGCATGGTATTGGCATAAAAACAGACACACAGATCAATGGAACAGAATAAAGAGCCCAGAAATAAATCCATGCCTGTAAGGTCATTTAATCTATGATAATGGAAGCAAAAATTTACATTGGGGTAAAGACAGTCTATTTAATAAATGGTGCTGGGAAAACTAGACAGACACATGCAAAAAACTGAAGCTGCACCACCTTCTTACACCATATACAAGAAAAAATTCAAAATGGATTAAAGACTTAGATGTAAGACCCCAAACCATAAAACTCCTAGAAGAAAATATAGGAAGTAAATTTGCAGACATTACCCTTAGTAATATTTTTACTGATATATCTCCTCCGGCAAGGGAAGCAAAAGGAAAAATAAACATGTGGGATTACATCAAACTAAAAAGTTTTTTCACAGCAAAGGAAACTATCAATAAAACAAAAAGGCATTCTACTGAATTGAAGAAGATATTTGTCAATGATACATCTGACAAGGGGTTAATATCCAAATTTTATTTTAAAAGCTTATACAACTCAACACCAAAAAACCAAACAACCCAATTAAAAAATGGGGAAAGGACATGAAGACACATTTCTCTAAAAAGGATATACAGATGGCCAACAGACATATGAAAAAATGCTTAATGTCACTAATCATTAGAGAAATGCAAATAAAAAGCACAATGAGATACCACCTCACTCCGGTCAGAATGGCTATCATCAATAAATCAACAAACAGGGCCGGCCGAGTGGCGGGATGGTTAAGAACTCGCTTGGGATGCCAGAGGGCCCCGGTTCGGATCCCACATATGAGGGCCAGTGACACTGCCCTCTACAGCTAAGATGCTGA
>NW_017731600.1:1998320-2074250 GCF_001890085.2 Hipposideros armiger | reverse complement strand
GCAACTTGTCTGTTCCCCTTCCCCCAATTCCCAGCACTGTTCCCATACCCCCAATTCCCCAATAAAAATCTTTAAAAAAATAAAATAAAAAAATAAATCAACAAACAACAAGTGCTGGCGAGGCTGTGGAGAAAAGGGAACCCTGGTACACTGTTGGTGGGACTGCAGATTGGTGCAGCCATTATGGAAATCAGTATGGAGGTTCCTCAAAAAATTGAAAATGGAACTACCTTATGACCCAACAATTCCACTACTGGGTATCTATCCAAAGAAATCCAAAACACTAATTTGAAAAAATATATGCTCCCCTATGTTTACTGCAGTGCTATTCACAATAGCCAAGATATGGAAGCAACCGAAATGCCCATCATAGATGATTGAATAAAGAAACTGTGGTACATTATACAATTATCTCAACATAATAAAAGCCATATATGATTATTACTCAGCCATAAAAAAGAATGAAATCTTAAAAAGTGAAATGTTACCATTTGCAATAACATGGATGAACCTAGGGAATATTACGCTAAGTGAAATAAGTCAGACAGAGAAAGACAAACACCATATGATCTCACTTATATGTGGAATCTAAAGAACAGAATAAATGAACAAACAAAACAAACAGACTCAGAGATATAGGGGGAAAAAAACTGATGGTTGCTAGATGGGAGGGGGGTGGGGATCTGGGAAAATGTAAAGGGGTTAGAAAGCACAAATTAGTAGCCACAATATAGCCACAGGGATATGAAATACAGTTTAGAGAATACAATAAAGACTATGTAGGGTGCCAGATGGGCACTGGAATTACCAGGGAGACCACTTCATAGACTAAGTAGGTGCTTGACCACTGCGCTATACACTTGAAGCTGAGGTAGAATAATACTGAATGTCAACTATAACTATATATATATATATGTATATGATATGTCATATATATATATATATATATAGATATGTCATATATATCACATATAGTCACGGGAGGTGGAGTACAACATAGGGAATAGAGTCAATGGAATTGTTAACAGCTGTATTTGATGTCAGAAGGGTAGTAAACTGGGGGAGCTATCATGTTGTGAGGGGTGTAAATGTTTATTACATTGTTTTGTATACCTGAAACTAAAACAAAATTTTAAATCACCCATTAATAAACACTTCCAAAATTGTCAACTCCATAAAATTTCATAGAAAGATTGTGCAAGGTACAAATAAGGGTTTGGGGTTAATTTCTTTGATTTTTACCTAAAATACACCCTGCTTATCAGAGAAAAATATTGTGGCTCAAATTTCAAAGTTTGTTTTACTGTTTTAAATTTTAAACACAAATAATACTGTCTTCAAGAGGTCACATACAGTACAGCATTACAAAAAAAACAAGAAGAATTTATCCTTTATCAGCATTTTTGGAGTTTTATATTCCTGGAATCAATAACAGTAGTAGTAGAGTTACAACCGTTCTTTAATAATTTCAGAAAGGAAATTTTTCTTGACGTACTGTATTTAAATTTAATTAATAGAAAATATCACAAAAAGATTGTTTTTCATGGTCAACTAAGCTCATAAAACTCAGGATTACATACTCTCACAGTTATTTAAAGGACTCTTCTGCTGAGATGCAAATTCATAATTGATATAATGTTTTAACTTGTAACCTACAATACAAATGTCTTTCTTAAAGTAAAATTTATGGAATTTCATTATTATGTAGAGTATTTAGATTTGGTTACTATTATTTTCAATATACCTGAAAATTAGAAATAATCAGTAGTGGATATTTTCCTAAAAGGGCCTTTAGGTATATATAATTCCCCTACAATACAAACCCAGGAGTGAATTGATTAGGCAACTTAAGCCTTAATCCTATTATTATTATTATTACTATTATTTACTTCCTAGTTAAGTTTCCAAGCCCAGAGTTCTACAACCAGTGAAGGGGAAAAAAACAGGAAATGTAATAGCATTTCTTATACTATTTGGCGTCTGGCAGAAGAAAGTTAACCATCTAGTGCCCTTATGCCTCAAATAAACTCAAGTATTTCAGATGAGTAAGCAATATATTCTCAGGGAAATATTTATTTCCTTTGAGAGCATTTAAACATAAATCTATTTTGAAAATTTCCTGATTTTTCTTTATCAAATAAATCTAGCAAAAAATAATGGCATCTATGATTAATCAGACACAATTTTTTTTAAGATTTTTATTGGGGAATTGGGGGATGGGAACAGCACTGGGGAACTGGGGGAAGGGGAACAGAGAAGTTGCTGTCCTCTTGTTCTTCAGTCTAGTTGTGGAGGACGTTGCTTCACTGGCCCAAGTTGGCACCATCATTGCGCTCTTCCCAGTTGAGGTGGATCAGTTGCTGGCTTTTGGACTGCTGCTCACGGCAGCTGCTGGCCGCTCACGCTGGCTGCTGGCTACATATGGTAGCCCATGGAAACCCACTGCAGCAGGGGCTGCAGCCTACGCTGTCGCCAGCGACTCACGGCAGCCCAGCTCCAGGTTGAGCTGTTGTTCAGCATCTTAGCTGTGGAGAGCAGTCTCACTGGCCCTCATATGTGGGATCCGAACCGGGGCCCTCTGGCGTCCCAAGCCAGCTCTTAACCAACACGCCACTCAGCCGGCCCCAGACACAATTTTTAAAATAATGAATTTGATACTAATAAATGAATAGGTTAATAAAATTATGCTGAATAACAGTTATACTTTATTGGTATACTGGAATATTTATTGGTATTATAAACATTCAACCATTTTTGTTGAATATAAGTAGTATAACATATAGAAAAATAATAATTTTTTCTTTTTGTCCTGAGAAAAATCAAGGTCACAGTCCCCAAGTTATTTATTATTCTCTAAATAGTAGGATTTAAAAAAATAATGAAAAGATGGTAAAAATAAAAATAATGCTAAACACTAGAAGTTAGAAACGTCAACCATTATGATGTCTCCTGCTTAGCATAGGTCTGTGTTTGAAAGCATTTGGAAAAGTCTTGGAGATTTTCAGGGGTCTCAAGTTTTCTTCAGTGTTTGCACTAAACTTGAAGTAGTTTCATAAAATATGGAAACCTGCAAAATTATCAAAGTGTTTGCTTTTATTCTGTATAATAATTTGGAAATGACTCAAAATATTAAAAAGATATGTAACCCCAATTTTTAAAATTAATATTTAAAAAACAATTTTGGCAAAAGAAAAAGGTGGTATAGGTGAAGTACTTTGAGAAACATTATAAAATGGAAATCTTCCCTTCATTCTGGACAATTATAATTATGTATGCCTCTCACTCTTCCCTGACAGATAACATAGCTTCCAGCCACACTGAACCAGCTGCGGTTCCTACATTTTTCATGCTGCTTATGAAACAGGGCCTGGTTGGGACCCCCATAAAAGAGGCGTTGCAATGTCCCTGGCCTTGCCTCTCCCTGACCTAGAGCTTAACAATTGATCAACCCCCTCCCTGCGGTTTGAGCTTGCAATGTCCCCTGTCCCAGTTCCTGACCTTAGGATGTCCCCTGTCCCAGTTCCCTGCTTTAGATAATTACCCTGAAACTTGTGCTTGCTTACTAGTTACATTGCCCCACCCCCCTGCTTACTGATCACAATCTTCATGGCCTAGCATTCTTTCCAGGTTACTGTCATCACTGCTCCTGGGTTGATGAGCACATTGGAGAGCCACATCGCCAGAGAGAGGCTCCATGCAGACCCCCTGAACCATCACGTAGCCTCTGGAGGAATACCCAGATTTTCTCTTAAATATCCCAGGCTAGTCTGAGAATGTGAAGGCAGTTTTTAGAGGTGGAACCCGCTGCCTTCTCAGACCACCGGTGCTCTGATAATAAATGCTTATTCTATGACCCAACTCCTGTGCTGGTCTATTGGCTGAGCGGTGCAGGCAGCATGAGCCCCGGACTTGTTTGGCCTCCGGTTTCAGTTAGGGCACATGTGTCTTTGCAGATGCCATTGATTCTGCCCAGGCCACCTTTGCTCCTCACTTTGATGATTCAAGTCAAGGGCCACATCTTATGAAAAGTTGTCCTGCCCCTGACCACCACTCATGGTGTGTGCCCTCTTTTGTGCACTTATTGAATCCTATTTTCTCGTTAAAGCAGTTCTCTAACACACAAACTGTATTAATATTTCCCTGTCTACCTCTCTTCCAAAAAAGTGCCCTCCAAATTTCTACAATTGCCCACTGTAAAACTTTAAAACTATCTGCACATGCACTTCTAATAAACAGATGCATTCCTCTGCATGTCTGTATGTATATGTGTATAGAAACATATATATATATATACACATACACACATGTTCCTTGATAATATTTCACTCATATCTATGCATCCTATTGATAATCTATATATGAAAAGTCTTCCAAGGTTTGTTTTAAAGACACAACGAATATAGAGAGAAATTTTAACACATATCATTCCTGCAGCTTTAAGAATAAACTTGGTCTCTCCTGAGGTATAAGCACTATAACTTGATAGACCACCCACTAGATTATTATTTGATTGAAAGCAGATACTTAAAAAAAATTATCTGTAACCCCAGCACTTGTGTTTGACACGTATCAAATGCACACCCCTCATTCAATGGTGTCCATGGTAATACTGGATTGATTTCCAGTAGCAGCACTAGAAGTTTCTAATTCGTGGAATTGAGAATTCCAAAAACAGATGGGAACCTAAAGGCCACCCAACACCATCTCCGGATTGTACAGATGAGTAAACTCAAATTCGGACAGGTCAAGCGACTGACCCAGTATCACACATCTAGTGACTGACTGGGAACCAGAGTCGGTTCCCATTTCCAAGTCTCCCCACCACCGTAGGATGCTCTTGCTGGGATCTTCTTATAATGGGAGAGGGATGTGAGGCGAGGAACCATTCTACACTACCATTCTGCTAACACTTCCAACCTACATGAAATAGCTTGATATTTCAGAAATAGACCAAGTGCACAGGGAATAACCCCTTGAGTTAACTAGATTTTCTCTTTCAACTGGTTATCCTGGTTCACTGAAGCTGCCAGTCTGATCTGGAAGCTGCTGAAACTGACAGTTTCAAAGCCTAACTTAGAATACAGTAGTCCCCAGACAATTGCTGTCTGATGGAACTTCCTGTGATGATGGAAATGGCCAATACCTGCACTATCCAATATTCAATTTGTACTTTGAATGTGACTGTACTGACTGAGGAACTGAAATGTTAATTTAATTTTCATTTTCGCTGATTTAGCTCTAAAGAGCCACATGTGGCTAGTGCGTGCTGTACGGGAGGGTGCAGCTCTAGACCCAGAAAATAAAATGCCAACTGCAAATGTAGAAAAAAGTGTGTGTGGTTGTGATATCTTTGCAATTTGGTGTCCGCAAGAAAACTTGCATATTTTTGAGGCAGCTTGAACAGTGCGCATCCAGGCAAAGATGAAAGAGAGTAGTGAGTAGGCGAAAGAAAGGAATGGGGACTATGTCGCATGCCAAGTATGGTAACCAGCTAGAATTTTCTTTTTCCTTTCAGAAAATATTTTTGAACAGTACTTCTCAAACTTTAATGTGTATATGAATGCCCTGGAGAGTGGGTCTTTTAAAAACACAGATTCTGATTCCGTAAGTCTGAGGTGAGGTTTAAGAGTCTACATTTCTAAGAACTTCCAGGAAATGGTGATACTGCTGTTGTGTGGACCACAATTCAAGTAGCAAGAGTCTGAACTAGTACCTAGTACCATGCTACCTAGTACCATGTTCTAATTCTTATTCCTTTACCAGGCCCACAGTAGTCTTGGTAAGGCAACAGGAAAGCTACATCTTCTGACAGTCATAGCTTGCTGTATTGTACAGTAAGCAAAGACATGTTTAACAAATCAATCGTTTGTCATCACAATGTCAAAAGATGCTGATGACTTGCCCCACCTCAAGTTTGTTTAAATATGTATATATTTACTAAATTTAAACTGCCAAAATGATTGCTTTTCCATTAACCAATAGTTAGAAACACTGCAGTGAAGGAGGTCACAATGCATACATATAGTGGTGGAGACATGTTCAAAAACGGTGTGTAATTTCCCTTTTCAATCAACCCACTCAGCTCACCCTTGTACGTATCATTTGGGACGTTTGGAGTTGTTTGCAGTTTCTACAGTTTAATATCCCCAGTCAGTTCTCAAAATGGGGTCACCTGTAGGACTGCTAAAAGATGTTATTTAGATAGTAAACCCGTAAGTATGCAGAGAAAGATTTCCTATTTCAGCTACTGGTTAGAAGAAAATGAATTATTTTGTAGTTGTGAAAGCTCTGAATTATAGATGCTAAGATATTTGGGGGAAAATTGTAACTTTACCATTTTTCCTTATAAATATATAATTGATATTCTGCAATTTGATAAAGTTCAAGATGTTAAGTTTATTATGTTCTTTCCATGCTAATATACAGTGCTCCTGAATTTTTATATTGCCAGAAGTAAATACAATTAAAAAGAAACAGAATCTCATCTGTCACAATATTTTTCTTTGGCAGAACCCAACTGCATATCTTCATTCTACATCCCTTTCCTTGACTTCCCTCTCTTGCCTGCAGACTCAAGAAGAGAAATATCAAGCAATATATAATTGTCAGAAATTAATTCTCTCATTTATTAAATATCCAATAATAGTTTTTATGAAATCATACAGGAAATATAGCAAAAAAAAACCTCCCTCCCTCTCTCTATGTGTGTTTGTGTCTATATATACAGATGATTGATAGATATAAAATATATATAGACGTTATTTACCTATTGATCCACTGTTTGTCCTGTGCGCTCCTATAGATCTTCAAAACTAGTGTTTAATCATGTTCTTGTCAAGCAATGAGAACGCTTGACTACCCTGGGAATTCTGTTTGTTTGTTTGTTTGTTTGTTTGTTTTCTAAAGTAAGAAGGTAAAGGGGCGGGGACAGAGAGGATGTCTGAAGCATAGAAAAAGCAAAAGTGCAAAGAGGAAAGATATTTTTATTTTCTACAAAATTTAAAAGCTGAAAAGTAATCATTGTGATATTAAAGAAGACTCCAAAATGCTTTTCTATTTCAAAATTGAAATATTACAAACATCCTATCATTCCTACTTTTTCACCTTAGTACTAGAATTTTTATTTAGCCTGCTTGGTTTAGGAATGCTAAGGCTAAACTGACCCTCATTCTTTGTCCAGAATATATAACTTTGTTTTGAGAAACTGGAAAAACCACACACTTCAGTCATCCACATTAATAGAGAAGGAAGATATAATGAGCTGCATGAATAAAAATCAATGTTTTTGTTCCAATTGTAATAGGCCAATTGGAATTATAATTAGAGAGTACCCAGGAGTTCCACCAGAATTATGGACCTGTCACCATTTTCACTCAATTTTCCTCTTTTCCAGGGGTCAAAATTTACCTATTAAAAGAAAATTATCCTCTGGGAAGGTGAACACACAATGCAATACATAGGTGACGTATTATAGAATAATACACTTGAAACCTATGTCATTTTACTAACCAATGTCACCCCAATAAACTCAGTAAAAAAGAAAATAATCCCTCTGACACATAGTAAATATTCAAAGTGATTTTAAATGGCATCTTATTCTTATCAAATTTGGTTGGTGCCAATTGATCATTTATAATTTGTAGATAAGTGAGAGCAGCTTCTGCATGAAGCATTTTTTCTTCTCAACTGTGACTAACACTGCCCTGCCTGGGTAATTCCAAAAGTACTCACAGAAAAATACCTCAGATTTATGATTCATTTTGGTAAATATTTTGTATTGCATTATAACTAATATATAACTTATAAAATACAGTTTTAAAATTTAGATGAAAATATGTAAGTATATTTTTTATTCCTTTTTTATCATTTTTAGTTGATCATCATTTAGCTTTAATTTGAGGTTGTGTAAACAGATTAAAAATAGATGATTTTTCTCCCCTTCCTGAATGCATACTCTTTATAATGTAACTTTGATGTTTCTCCCATTAGAAGATGCATTCTATTATCCCAACTCTGGAATCTGGGATGGTCTCCTAACTTACTTTGATTCATGGAAGTTATATTGTGCTGGTTCTGAGCCTAGGTTTCAAAGAAGCCTTTTGTGCCTCTGCTCTTTCTCTTGAAACCCTCCCCAACCCACAAGAACAGTCAGAGATAACCTCCTGGAGAATGTGGAACAGAAAAATGTCATCCTAGCCAAAGGCACCATAAGCCAGCCAGATCCAAGCTAATCTGCCAGCTGATCACAAACCCATGTGGAAACCCAGCTGAAACCAGAACTTCCCAGCTTAGCCCAGCCTAAATTGATGGCCCGCAGAACCGTGAGCTACAGAAGTGGTTCCTGTTTTAAACCACTACATTTTGGAGTGGTTTATTATACAGCAAAAGCTGATACAAATATAAATATTCAAAACAAGGTACAGACAATTTTGTTTCAATAAGTAGAAGTCACAGCAATTTACAAAACTCATACCAGCACTGATTTTACTATTATCCTCAAGACCAGAAATTAGTTCATAAAAAATGGGAATTAAAGATGAAAAAGAAGCTTTTAGACTTCGTAATAATTATAATGACAGATATTATTATAATGACAGTATTTGTTGTTCTCTATGACTTGCATGTAGACACTTAGTAAATAAGTTAATAGACCTAGGATATTCTTTGTTCTCACATATTGGGTTGTCAGAAAAGTCATGACGTATTTTTTCTGTTTTTCGTTGCAAAAATGCATCATGACTTTTCCGACAACCCAATATTTTATACTACTTGACATATAACATGTTTCTCCAAGTTTCCTGTAGAAAATCTATAATGAAGTACTATCTTCTTCCTTTGATATGTCTCATTATAAGGAAATTCTATAGTCAGAGATTGAGTTCCATTGGAAGCTGACCCTGAATCTAAGGGTTGAGTGAAAACAATTTAATTTGGAGATGAAGGTGATAGCAGTAAAAGAGTGGGCAAATGAGAAGGAAAGTGAAGTAAGCCAATAAAGGGTGATTATCAAACAACCTACAGCTGTGGATGAATAGAGCTTATTTCTCCTGAAGACACACATCTGAGACTTATCCCAACTAAGAGATATGGAAGTTGGGATATTTATACACTGACTCCCATCAATTACTGGGTGGGGGCTGTTCCTGGGAGTTATTAATTGCCCATCAATTTTGGCCTGCTACCTAGCCACAAACCAAATCCCAGAGGCAAAAAAAAAACAACCCCAAATAATAATAAAAATATAAATTCAAGAGCTGGCAGTTTAAAGTCCACAGGTATGAACCAAATGGCAAAGGTGGCCAACTTTGTCTGCTACAACTATCATTTTACAGATTCAGTCTAGGGCTTGATTCCATCTAGTGAAATTAAAAAAGGAATCAATGAAGTTCCAGTCAAGACGGCATAGTAGGTAAACGCTGTGCTTACCTTCTATTATGACCACATCAAAATTACAACTAAACTACAAAACAACCATCATTAAGAACTGCCTAAAATCTTGCTGAACCTAATGAAGCCTTACAACTGTGGACATGCAGAAGCGATCTCAAGACTGGTAGGAGGGGCAGAGGTGCAGAACAGGCTGGTCCCACAACCGCATGTGACCATTAAAAACTGGGAGGGGTATTTCAGCTGTGGAGGTCCCCCAGACCCAGAGGGGCAAGAGGTCCCAGCCCCACCCCAGCCCAGGGTTCCAGAGCCGGGGAGAGAAGTCCCCATAATCTTTGGTTGCGAAAACCAGCGGAGGTTATGACTGAGACTGAGGGCAGCTATAGTCCCAGGTGCTCCTCTTAAAGGGACTGTATGTGGACTTACCCACCAACAGAGTCACTGGCTCTGAGCTCCAGCGCTGGGGCAGCAGCTGGAAAGGGGGCAGGAACATATGGCGGGGAACTGAGTTGTCTGGTTTGGGACGGGGGCTGGAGAGGTGGCTTTCTCCTGGACGGGGAAGCTGGTGGAGGTCATTGTTTCTTTGCTGAGCCCTCCCCCTTCCTCGCCTACGGAAGCAGGCGGCCGCTGTATCTGAGTCTCCGCCCTTCATTCGCCCCACCCTAGCAATTCGAGACCCCATCCCACCCAACTTTTGGGCCCACTGAAGCCACTTCCACTGGCTTTTTTGTACAAATTACCCCACCTGCCTTAGCTCATGCTGTAGACTTTCCTAGGGTCTCTTAAAGGTTCATGGATCCCAGACAAGCAGCACCTGGCTTGAGCGAGTCCTATACCTCTGGCTGAGCAGCCCTAAGCAGAGCACTAGCAACAGCCGGCTTTGGTTCGTGGATTGGCCTCTCGAGGCACTTCCAAGCATGGCACAGGTGACAGACATCTGCGGATTGCTTTGTGGCTCCTGCCAGGTGGCCCTGGGTGGGGCATGGGCTGTGACTGAATTTGACTTGCAGCGGATCCCCTCCAAGGTGGTCCTGGAGCTGGCGTCCCCAGTGGCCAGCTTCAAAAAGAGCTGGAGCATTACTCAGTCACCTCCAAGTATGACACACCCAAGGGGCAGACTGGGCAGGCACCAGAGCCCTGCTGAGGTAGATCCTGCTCTGCAGGGTCAGCCCTTGCACCACAACTCCTCCACTGTAGTCAAGGCCAATCCTCACAACCAATGAGCCCAAAGGTCAATCCCTCCCACTGATGTGCAAACATCAACCAAGGCTCAACTATGAAAGGAGGGCACACACACCCACACAAGGGACACAACTGGAGTGCATAGCTCAGGTGACCAGAAAGACTGCACCACTGAACCCCACAGCACACCTATTACCTAAGGCAATTCTACTAAGACCAGAAGACATAGCAGCCCTACCTAACACATGGAAACAAACACAGGGAGGCAGCCAAAATGGGGAGACAAAGAAACATGTCTCCCAAAAAAGAACAGAACAAAGCTCAAAAAAAAAAAAAAAAGAACTAAATGAAATGGAGACAAGCCATCTACCAGATGCATAGTTCCAAACACTGGTTCTAAGGATGATCAACGATCTCAGGGAGAACTTCAACAAAGAGATAAAAAACATAAAAATGGAGGTAGAAACCATGAAAAAGAAGCAGTCAGAAATAAAGAATACAATAATGGAAATGAAGAACACATTACAGAGAATCAATAGTAGATTAGATGAAGCAGAGGATCAAACCAGCAATGTAGAAGATAAGGTAGCAGGAAACACCCAATCAGAACAGCAAATACAAAAAAGAACCTAAAAATTTGAGAGTTTAAGGGGCCTCTGGGATACAATCAAGCATATCAACATTTGCATTATAGGGGTACCAGAAGGAGAAGAGAGAAAGCAAGGAATTGAAAACCTATTGGAAGGAATAATGGTGGAAAACTTCACTAACTTAGTGAAGGAAATATATATACAAGCCCAGGAAGCACAGAGAGTCCCAAACAAGATAAACCCAAAGAGGCCAAAGCCAAGAAACATCGTAATTAAAATGCCAAAGGCTAAAGACAAAGAGAGAATCTTAAAAGCAGCAAGAGAAAAGCAGTTAGTGACCTAGAAGGGAGCCCCCATAAGACTGGCAGCTGATTTCTCAACAGAAACTTTGCAGGCCAGAAGGGAGTATCAGGAGATATTCAAAATGGTGCAAAGCAAGGACCTACAACCAAGGTTACCCTACCCAGCAAAACTATGATTTAGAATCGAAGGACAGATAAAGAGCTCCCCAGACAAGAAAAAGCTAAAGGAGTTCCTCACCACCAAACCAGTATTACAAGGAATCTTAGAGGGACTTCAAGACGACAAAAAAAAAAAATATATATATATATATATATATATATATATGATAGCAATAACTACATACCTATCAACAATTACTTTCAATGGAAATGGATTAAATGCTCCAATCAAAAGATAGGGGGACTGAATGGATAAGAAAACAAGGCCCTTACATATGCTGCCTACAAGAGATGCACCTTAGATCAAAAGACACATACAGACTGAATGTAAAGGGATGGAAAAAGATATTTAATGAAAGTGGAAACAAACAAACACACAAACAAACAAACAAAAAACTGGGGTAGCAATACTTATACCAGACAAAATAGACTTGAACACAAAGACTATAACAAGAGACAAAGAAGGACTTAGTAATCCCACTTCTGGGTATTTATCTGTACAAACCCAAAATGGTACTTCGAGGGGATGAGCTCATGCATATGTTCACTGCATCATTATTTACATGAGCCAAGATATGAAGGCAACCTGGGTGTCCCTGAATGGATGAATGAATAAAGAAGAGGTGTTACATATATACAATGGACTATTACTCAGCCATAAAAAAGAAGGAACTCTTGCCATCTGCAACAACATGGATAGACCTAGAGAGTACTGTGCTGGGTGTAATAAGTCAGAGAGTGAAAGACAAATGTCATATGATTTCACTTATAAGTGGAATCTAAAGTACAAAATAAATAAACGAAACAGAAACAAACTCATAGATACAGAGAACATTTTGATGGTTGCCAGATGGAAGGAAGATTGGGTGTGGGTGAAGGGGAAGGGATTAAGCAGTACAAATTGGTTGTTACACAGTAGTCATAGGATGTAGGATATAGCATAAGGAATATAATCGATAATATTATAATAACTACGTATAGTGCCAGGTGGTACTAGTCAGTGGGATCACTTCCTAAATTATATAAATGTCTAAGCACTATTCAATACACTAGACACTAATAAAAAATAATATTGAATGTCAACTCTAATTGAGAAATTTTAAAAGGGGGCTGAAGATCAATACTATTGTGATAGCGTGGTGCAGCGTCAGAGGGTTGCTGGACTTACCATGGTGATCGTTTCTTCAGCATAGGGAATCTCATCAATAATGTGGTAATAACTCTGAATAGTGCCAGGTGGGTACTGTTAAATAACTATGATGTACCCCTGAAACTAACGTACTATTGCATGTTAGCTCTACTTTAATAAAAATCTTTAAAGGAAAAAGAAATCAAGCAAAACACTTTCCATTGCATTGGGCTCCTCAAATCTTTTCTTAACCTTTCAAAAATAGTGTAGAATCAGCATGTTTAATGCAAGTAAATCTATATCCAGCATTGATCTTAGATTCCTTATAGAGTTCCTATTACAAAGAAAACACCACCAGTGGATGACCTTTGCTTATGAAAAGGCACAGTCAATTTGGACTCTTTATTATATTTTGCTCCACTAGCCTTGTTTCAAATCACTGTTGCTTGGTACATTTAATCTAAAATACAGCTCTGAGGGTCTTCATTTAGGCCCCCGTCCCCTAATCTCTTTCACACAAATTTCACTGTCTTCTACCTCCTCATTTTTCCTCAACTTACACATGAGCCTCCCGTTCAACTTCCATTGCCTTGAACCAAACGATTTTTTCCCCTGAATGAATTGATCTGACCATTCCTCCTTTCCTGGCTGCATTGTTATTTGCTGAAGAATTACCGTAAAACCTCTTTATCTCCTCCTGTCCCAAAATTATGGGCATGATGGCAGCAAAGAGCCTAGATGTCTAGGAAGAAGCATTGGGGGAAGGGGAATTCCTGGAAACGTGAACTGAGAAGGAATATGTATAGGTGAGTGTGACGCCACTGCCTTTCAAGACAGTCAAGGTAAATGATGATGCAATGGTGGGTGGCTTTCTGTCTGTCCTAAAGCATTACTTTTCACTGGAATATATACATAAGATTCATGATCCTGAGCTTCTGCTTCAACACATTTCACCAAAATAAACCCAGATCTTCTCATTTCTTTTTTTTTTCCTTCATCCATGTGCATATTTCTCTTTTCCTGAAAAAGTTGCTGATGCATATGTAAAGCAAGGCTTCCCAAGAACTGTTCTCTAATTTGACATCCTCATCTCCTGAAACATTCTTAGCATAACCCAGAAGGGAAAATTTTGGCCCCTTGCTCAAACACGCCCCATGGTTTGATGTCCCCATTCCCTATACCATTAAACAGACTGCTTCCCCTGCTGGGGTTTAATATTCCTCACATCTCTGTGGTGAACTCTTACCTTTCGTTGCCAATATTAGTCACCACTTCCTTGACATTAACAGCTTGAGTAAACTACTTCCATTTCTTTTGTACTTCTGTATCAATTTTTCGACCTGTATTGTAGTATCTAGTTTACTGAATTTCAATAATAGTCTCGCAACTAGACTTTGAAGTTCCTAAGATCAGAAACTGGGTCTTATTTTCTTATAACACCTAGAGCCAGGAAACATCTGTTACATAGTAAGAATGAAATAAATGGGGCTCACTGCTGAATTACCATTCTATTTGATTCTCTTAGAACCCCTTATGCCTCGTTGAATTTCTATACTATAAAATTCACACAGAAATCTCCACTTAAAATTTGTACTCTCCTTAAAGCAAAAATAAAAGGGCATATTCAACTTTGCATGAACCTCCTTTGATTCCTTCTCTTTCAAATCAAAGAAAACCTTGCCAGTTATTGTTATTTTTTTAACAGAGCTAATGCTTACTTTCCTCATTTGAACATGTTTCATATTTCGGTACATTTCTGGAAGTTATTTATATAATAATCATGGTCATTCCTTCCTTACAAGTTACTCCAAGATAGCAATTGTATCTGTTTAAGTGCTATGTATCCTGTCTATTTTAGTAATTTGGATGAAAGAAGAAATGACATATCCGAGCAGGTAATTAGTAATAGAATTATAGTCATCAACATAATCCTAATTCTCCTTTGCCAAATATTGTTTCACTATACTGTTACTATCACTAGTTATGTAGGTGAAATTATTGTGCTATAGTAGCAGAAACACCACATGTCAGTCAAGATACCAGTGTTCCCATTTGGTACTTGGACTTTGTGGTGTGTCCTGAAATGTGCCACTTGACTTCTCAGGCCTCTGATGTCCTTACCAATAAAATAAAATGACTGGTAAAAATAATCTGGAAGGTTCATGGTAGCTCTAAATGATATCAGATCCTAGGACATTATGTGTATTCCTTTGCCTTTTCTGATGATACCACTATATCTGTATGCTGTACATATACATTATATCAAAAGAGCGAATTTATGGAAGAGAGACTTAAATTTCTACGATCTTAGAAAGTGAAGAAGGCTGGCTTTGGATGCATAAATGATAAATAAAAATAGCTAGGTGTAGGTCAAAGAACTAAAAGTCTGGAAGATAATGGCTTTTATTTATTATTATTATTATTATTATTTTTAAGTTGCAGAAAAGGAGTTTATTAGAAGTAAAAATACATTTCAAAGAAGCAGAAGTGGGCTGAGCAGTAGAGAATGGCTCAAGGGCCATTATTAGAAGAGAAAGTGTACTCCAAAGAGTTTGAAGTGGGTGAGCAAAGGAAGCTCAAAAGGCCTAAGGGGACCCAGGGCAAGGGCCAGGGCCTGGGCCAGGGCATCATTATTAGGAGAAAAAGTGCACTCCAAGGAGTTTGGAGCGGACCGAGTAAAGGAAGCTCAAAAGGCCAGATTATGGCTTTTAATTTGCAATGGATTTATTTATGTTCTGGCCATGCGGCTGTTAATGACCTCTTTATTTTAGTCATTCTTATTCTTAAATCTAGGTATAAGCTGAGGGTAGGATCTTGATTCTTTAGGTAATCATAATCATCATCATCATCATCAATCCAAAGAGCAAGAGAAGTTAAATGCTGTCAGAAAAGGAAAAAAAAAAAAAGATGCTGCTTCTCAAATGCCCCTTAGTGTGAAAATAAGCTGAACAATAAAGAGCAAGTTTTTCTTAAGGAACAAGTACCACACAAAAAGTCTATTAAACTACATAAGTTTACTAAGACCCATGATCATGAGTGCCTATATGTTTTAGTCCTTCAATTAAGGATTTAGCAAACAGTGAACGCTATGAGGGTAATGAGAAATCTACAGGTGACAAAAGAGATCTCAACACTTACTTTGTTTTTACTAGCATTACAAACGGGAAACCATTTTTAAATACTGATTTTCTTCCAAAGCTTTCAGTTAGCTACTTTAAACTTAATAAAGTAGAAAGATCCTAGAAGTTGCATTTTGGAGCTCAGTAAAATTATAGAGATTTTTTTAAAAAAACTTTGGATAAAGTTTTACTTAACATACAAAGAAATCTGAAGACTATCCTAAAGTTGAAGAATAATATATAATTTGTCATAGTGAAGATAAAAATAGGGATACCATGCAACAAAAATGCTACTGAATATGTGGAAGATATTCCGCAAATGTTTATTAGTGGAGCAATACATATTTCAGTAATATCTGAGAAACTCACACACATAAATCAAGTTTTGTCAGTTCTTAAGCAGATAGGAATTTACTTCAGGACATCTCTCCTTAATCATAATTGCAAATGTTAGTATAAAACAAATTTGGATGTGCATGCTCTATCTTTCCCTCCGCATATTGTCTGTTTGATAAACTATCAAGTAAATTCTTATTTGAAAAACACAGCTCTGAGAGTTCTTACTGGCCTATTCTGTCATGGTCTCAGCTTTTCCTAGGCCGATGTGAAGTTATTTTCTACAAGAAATGTTTGCTAAGCAAATGCCTTTGAGATGTAACGAAGTCAATATTTTCTATTTACGTGGTGTCCTAAATCTAATTAACTGTAAACCCTGTAATTTTTTTTTTAATTTTGAAAAAAAGTGAATTTTAAAATTATGACAATAAGGCAAACCAGGGAAGTTTTCCCCTGTTTGGTACATTAATTCAGCTGGATTGCAAGTCATCTCCTTTCTGATGTCTCTGCTCCTGCCCTAGCCCCAATGTAGTGTCTTCTGAGCCGGAGCGAATGTTTAAAAATGTTTAATCCGTCCTCTTCTCAAAACCTAAAGGCTTCTGATCTTACTTATAAGGCTCTTAATAACCTGGCCCCTCCCACCTCTCGTTTCTTCTCCTCTCAGCTCCAGTCACTTATCTTTGCTGTTACTCGAATATGTTACTTGAATAGCCCTGCCTCAGGAACATTTTACTTATTCTTCCCCTGTTTATATGCTCTTTTCCCAGATATCATCATAGCTTATTCTCAGCTTTCTTCAGGCCTCTTCCAAAACCAAAACCAAAACCCTTATATCCTCTTCCTAACACATTTTGCCCCCTTATTCTGCTTTGGTTTTCTACATTGTACATATCACAGGCTGACATTTATGTATTTTTAAAATATTGTTCTCTTTTCCATCCACTAGAATATAAGCTTCAAGGGGCCAGGGACTCACTCTATCAGTTTGGTTCATTACTGCTTCCCCAGCCCCTAGGATGATAAGTGGTACATAACAGACATTCAATAAATATTTGTTGAAGGAATGAATGACATAAGATAATACATATTGATAATAAACATGTCAATAAATATTAACTCTCTTAGCCCTTTTGCTCTCAGCCAAATGATTTACCAGCTGAACCAAACAACAGGACATTGAATACGGTTAGATTATGTATCTTCTAGAAATTTGTTGAGACCTGCAGAGTATGCATGTGTTTACTCTTTGGTCCTAAACATGAACTTGAGATTATCAATCTATCAGCTTTTGCGAAGGCAGCCTGGACTGTCAGGACTGGAGATGGCACCAGAGAAACTGGATTTGAGAGGCCTCGGTTTTATTTCTTAGAAGTGTGCAACTGGACAGCTCAACTGGCCTTTCTGCGTCTTCATGTCCTCACCTACTCAATTGGACCGATAGAAATAATTGCTTTCTGGGTTACTCCACAGGATGGTGTGACATTCAAATAAACCAAAGCATGTAAATATATATTGTGTAAACTTTCTTCGTTGGCAAAGTGTTCCTGATGTTTACAGGTGTAAGGGAAAATAGAAATTAAAATAAGAAAAAAAATCAATTCTCCCTGGTACAGACAGGGAAACAGCCTCCTCCCTCTTTCTTTTGTGAAAGAATTTACTGTAGAGGTTTTGTATAATATTGGGTTGTCGGAAAAGTCATGATGCATTTTTGCAGCGAAAAACATAAAAAAAAATACGTCGTGACTTTTCTGACAACCCAATCATTAGAAGATCTTTCTCTGCCTCTTTGAAATGTATGTACATTTTTTCCAAAGCTAAATAAGTCTCTTGCCTGTTTTACAACCCAGGTATGTTTCCTAAAGGACTTCCTGTCTTTGAATTGTAATCATCCAGGAAGACAGTGCCCCTATCTCTCAGTTTCCGTGAAAGGATAGGAGCTGAAGTTTGGTAGGCCTCTGGCTCCAAGTTGCAAACCCAACTCCTGTCATAAAGATAGGAGAAATCTATTTTTCTTTTAGATAAAGACAATTACCAAACACAAGTGCTCACCCTAATGACCAGACGAACTATGTGTGAGAAAGGGTGATGTCAGGTCTTCTTACTCAAGAACCAGTTATTGTTTATCTTAGGAACAAGTATAAAATGGGTTTTATCTACTTGGCTATATAAAAGGGTGCGATTTCTTTCTCTCTTTGCAGTCTCTTTAGTGAATTGGCTGTGATGTGCCTCAGATTCCAGTTTAATGCTTATTCAATAATAAAACTGTTTTCTTTGTCTTCTACCTCTGTGGGGAGGTTTTCTGGGTTGACAGAAGGTTTTTGTTTCTAATTATATTTCCCCAACATAGGTAAATGAAAAGTATTATAAATAGAACAAGGGGAATTCTGGTGTCCACTTGGGAAGTATAGAGTTATAATAGAAAGCGCATTAACCCATCCTTACAACCACCACCACCCAAACTGGATAAACTGAAAGGTTACAATTTTTCTCAAAGCCAAAACAGATCTTCAGTCACAGGGTAACGAACGAGGCCAAAATCTAAAACTAACTCAGCTGTAATCGTTAACAAATTGGTAGAAGATGAGTGGGGACTGAAAAGAGAATGAGGCTCCCATGGGGATCATAAATGGGAGTGGGGGTTCAAACCCAGTCCTAGGACCTAACTTTCTCCATGGGCCTCACTATCCCCCACCCCAAAGACTGGTAAAGAACCTAAAATGGCAAAACACACTGTTAAGAGAATGAACAGACAAGCCACAGACAGGGCAAAAATATTTATAAATCACATATACAGCAAAGGACTTGTTTCCAAAATATCTAAAGAACTTTTTAAAACTCATCAAAGAGAGAATTAAAAAAACGATTAAAAAATATGGGCAAAAGGTTTGAATACACACTCAAAGAAAATAAATGGATGGCAAATAAGCACATATAATGATGCTTGCTATCTCTAGTCATTAAGGAAATTCAATTTAAAACCACTGTGAAATACTACCATGTTTTTATTAGAATGGCTAAAAAAACCAAGCTGTTGGGGAGGACACAGAGCAACTCGAACATTCACACATTATAAAATAGTCCAGTCACTTTGGAAAACAGAAACTGTTTGGCAGTTTCTTGCACAAGCAAAGATACCTATACCATGTGACCCAGGAATCCTAATTCTCCTCAAAAGAGAGAAAACTTATTCACACAAAAACTTCTATTTAGATGTGTATAGAAGCTTTACTCATACTCACAAGACACTAGAAAGAATCTAAGTGTTCTTCAATTAGTGAATAGATAAACTGTAGTACATCCATGCAGTGAAATACTATTCAGGAATAAAATTAAAAACAAACCAAACAAAAACAAACAAAAAATACTGATACTGATACGATACTGATATGTGGTGCAACTACAGGATAAATCTCAAATGCATTTTGCTAACAAAAAAAAGCCAGATCAAAAGGCTATGAACTGAATGATTCTATTTATATGACATTCTGAAAAAACACAGCTATAGGAATGGAGAATATATCAGTGGTTTCTAGGGGTTCAGGGTGGGGGGAAAGAGCTGACCACAAAGGAAAAGCATGAAGAAATTTTTTGAGTTGATGGAACTGTTCTGTATCATGCCTTTGGTTGTAGATACATGACTCCATACAGTTGTCCAAATTGATAAAATTGTATATCACAAAGAGCGAATTCTACTGTATGCAACAAAAAATAAATGTAGAGGGAATAAAGTACAATACTAATTTGATCACTTGTCATCAGTTACTAATAAATCTCAACTGTGGCACATTGAATCATATAAAAGTTTCAGATTAATTAGGTATAATATTTGGTTTTAGTGTATCAACAATGGATCAAACAAAAAATCATATTATTTTCAAACTGAGGACAAAATGGAAAAAGAACTTAAAGTATATTTTATAACAAAATTATTAGGTCTGTCCCATTAAAGGGAGGTAGTATATTGGAAATATTATAGGCTTACCTCCGATCTTCTTAAACTAAAGAGAGCTGACTCTGGGTGGTGAACATACAATGTGATATATAGATGATGTATTACAGAATTGTACACTTGAAACCTATGTAACTTTACTAATCATTGTCACCCCAATAAACTTCAATAAAAAATAAAAAAAACTAAGGAAGGGCTAGTGGTGATTGAATGGGATGGGTCAGAAGACACAGAAATAGTACAGGGTTGTGGGTATGAATTACGAAGACAGATTAGTCAGAGTTGACTGATAAGAGTTAAAGAAATGAAATTGTAAGATCACTGCATGGTACAGAGATTTGAAACAGAAAAGAATGGATTGAGTCTAGTAAGCTGTTTGAGCCAGTGTGATAGCTAATTAGAAAAAACGAGGTTTATCGATCAAATTTGAGAAGGGGATTATTCTATTGTATAAGCAATTCAAGCAAAATTTCTTTACAAAGTGGTACTTATACTATAGAATTAACTGTCAAAATTTCTAATAGAAGAGAAAAATCTGGATAAATATGTATCTATTACAGCAAGAGCTTAAATGAGGAAATGACAGGCAATGTGCAATTATTAATAATTAGAAATAGGGAAGTGGAAATTAGAGTTTAGCTCAAAGTAGGTTACAAACAACTGACTTGGAGATTGTAGAGTAGTTGGTCAGACATAGGCCAGACGCATCCAGCACATTCAAAAGTTTGTAAAGCATTTAGTTAATTCGATCAATGTAAGCAGCCTGGTTCAAAGTGACAAAGTAAAGAAGAGGGCTGAGTTATGCCTTGGAATATAAAATTTAAACAAGGCTTTTGCTTTTTATTATTCAGGGTTGAATTACATTTTCTTTATGAATAAAAAGCCAACATACTCAAAAATTTGTTAATTTCACTCAAATTATACCCAGGTAAATATCAAATGGCTATTCTGAAAGGGCCATTATGATTTTCCCATGTGTGAAATGTTTATACAAATTTTGTCTCCTGAATCTAACTGTTGCAGCTCTCTAAATATAATTCCAATTGGCTTTTTTTCTGACAACATGCAAAAGTTACTTATTAAACAAGCACTCTCATATCTTATTGGTGGAATTTTAATTGGTACAACAGCCAAAAGGATACCATTAAAAAAAAAAAAGAAATAGATTCTGCTTTCAAACACCTTCTCAATTAGTGAGGAATTCAGATACATTTTAAAAATATGAATTGATACCATAAGAGTTTATAATATAATTAATTATATCTAGAGCCTAGATAAGAATGTACCTTGTTCTTACAGGGATAATAGAACCTTGAACTTGAAACTGGACATCAAGTATATGAAAACGGTCTGTAATTTATAAAAAAGAGAAGAAAATTATTCAGAATTTTAGTTTTGGGCTAGAAAAATTCCTTCCTTGTCCCTTCCACCACCAGAAGCTCAGGCTTCAATTACTACCTTTTTTGGCGGGGGAAAAAAATTCCTGCTTTTTGGATTGTTTATTTAGCAAATGCCCCCTTGTTGTCTTCAATGAGTCAGACTCTGTTTTAGGCACAGGGATACAGTGATGAATAAGACAAACTGAGATAGGAAAAATTATAGGCAGTCAGGAAATTGCCACGATAGAGGGAATCAGGTTGGAAACCACAACAAAGGCAAGAAAATAATTTTATTAGCTAACAGATAGGTTTAAGTCACAGGACCTGCCAGAGTGACCAACTCAGGTGGGGGAGGAGGAAGGCCTCTTTTTCCAAGTCAGGGATCCCCAGGTAGAATGCATAGCTCCAGGAGGTCATTTAACATAACATAAGACTGTGAGGAGTCCTTTCTTTAAAGCCAGTCTCCTCCGGTTAACATGCTCATCCTCTCAGAGCAGAGACAATGATTAAGCTGATTAAGCTCTAAGGAAACTAGGCAGTTTCCAGGAAACACCTCCTCCGGGCTGAGCAACAAAAGTGGCCCCAAAAGGCACCAGCGAGCCCCTTCCCCAGCCATACAAAAGGTATGAAAACCAAAGCTTTTGCCCTAACTAGCGGGGACCCCAGTTGGGACCCCTTTCGTTTTCAGAGTTGTTATTTTCTGCCTTAATAAAACTATCCTGTGCTGAAAATTGACCTCTCTGGTCTGTGCCTCCATTCTTCCGTGCTACGAGACCATGAATCCCGGTGTATACATAGACATACATGAACACACACACACACAACACATCCAAAAGTCCTGCATCAAAACTCCTTCCCCTCGCGGAGCTTACTTACCTTGTGGAGTAGTCCAGTTACAAACAAATGAATGCATAAATAATGTGCAAAGTTGTAGGTAGAATTTTAAATTGTTCTGTTGTTCTGGGTAAAACACCAAGAAGAGAGCCCAAAACTTAATAATCATCCTAAGAATTAGTTCCTTCTTTCTGTCCACCCTCCTTTCTTTCCCTCCCTTCCTTCCTTCCTTCCTCTATCCCACTGTGTTGCCCTCTCTTCCCTCTTAATGTTCACTTCCTTTATCCTCTTGCTGTGTATGACTCCTACTGTGCCTGTCCCCTCCCCTCTAAAAAATTTACATTATTCTGTTGTGATTTTTACTTTTGAGGATGACTGCAGAAAAACCAATCCCAGTGCAGCAGTGCCAATGCTCGAAAAAGCCTTTTGTTGTGGGTTTCAAAGTCAATGGACCGTCCCATTTCATACATTTATTATTAACCTGCATTATTAAAGCTGATGCTATTCTCAATGATTAGAATCTACGTGTGGCCTGAGCAATTCTGACAGGAGCAAGTCAGAATCAATGACTTGCCACACTGAGTGCCACTGAAATCTCTCGCTCTTCATATCTGTAGCTTTTCTCTGGAAATGTGGCAAATGTTTTAACTCTCCCTCTCAGCATCTCAATCGTATTTTCACTTTTTCTCAAAGAGAGAATTCCTTGGATTAAAAAAGTCCCATCAAGCAAGTCTGGAGATTACAATAGTTTCCACTTCCATCTGCAGTCATGTCACACTCCAGGTAAGGCTGTAATATGGTGGATACTAAAATCCATTTGAGTGCCCTTTCTGCCTGATTATCTCATGGTTTACACACACTGTGCATCAATTCTTCACATGTATGTAAAGAGAAGATCCTATATAGACGCTTAGATATTGATGCCAATGAAATGAAAAAAGGTTACAGTACAATTATTCCTTTTCCTACAAGTGCTTATATATTCATGCTCTAAGTCAACTTCCATGTATGTGGATAGAAATGAGTAAAGCTATTGGCTTGTTAGTTTCTTTTAAAAATAGTTTGCATTTTCCTTTTAGGCGTTTTACCAACAACCTCCACCTTGAATGATACAGTTTGCTGCAGAAATAGCCTTTGCTTAACCCACTGTACCAGTCCGGATAATTATTCATTATCATAGCCCTCTCTAGGACTGCTCCAGACATGAATCACCATAGCAACCCATCCTAAATAAAAAATACCATGGTAGTGATTTTAGGGGGGAAAAATCTATAGATGCTGAACTCACAGCTGTTATTCGCAGCCCACACTGAAGTTAACTAAAAAGCTGAGCCATTTCACAGGTGTAAGAATTTACAGACATCCATATTTGTGTCTAAAGAGCTTAGCTACCTAATCATGATTCACAGCCTTGATCCCCAGTTCAGCCATAATGACCAGTTTGTTCTCTCAACAACTAACATTAAAATGTCTGCCTCATCTTCAATGCACCCTCACTCACCTCTGAACAAGTCCATATACCTTTTCCTGATGTCATTCTTCTATAAACCCATATCCTTATGCACCTTCAAAAGTTTACCTAAAATGTATGTCCCTTTTATGGCTTCTAAGCCAGAACCTACTTAGGATCTATCACTCCTATTATTGTAATGATATTCATATTCATTCTTCCTCTCTCCTCTCTCCTCTCTCCTCTCTCTCCCTCTCTCCCTCTCTCTCTGTTTCATTTTGACTCTCTCTTATGTGCAGCATTTAGCTCTTTCTTGGGACAGCTGCATGCAGTTGGTGATGTGCCTGCTTATATGTTTCTGTCACTTGAGCTTAAAAACATTTTTCCATATATCCCTTGTCACTTACTGATTGATACGGCTGGCAGATGGCATTTTTTTTAGAAGAAGTATCATCAGCTGCACAAAATATGCTGACATCTCTAGTAGTAAATAATGCAAGACAGTCACGGTTTAGAAAGCTCACTTGCTGCTTTTACGAAAAAAAGAAAAAAGAAAATCATAGGCTTATAAGAAAATGATAAGGTAGACCTTAAGTTAGAGTGTTCTAGAAAATGATCCTAGTACTTATATTAAGAATTTGCCGAGAACATTGTTCTTTTCTTCATTTAAAAGATATTTGCTGTGTGCATTCCAATTGCTGTCCAAAAAACTCATGAAGTCACAGTGAGGAAAAAAAAGAATACAAGGATCTTGTTTTCATGAAATTCACATTCTTTATGGGGAGAGCAAACATAAGCAAGCAAGCAAATATGTACATAAGATCACTTTGATCATGATAAATGAGAAGCTATAGAGGCGTGCTAATAATTAACAAGCTGTATAGGCATATGTAGTGTGTATGTGTTTGAGGGACAGAGGTGTGTGATACTATGAATGCCCTGCTCTGCATCTCCCTGGCCTACCTTTGCGTTCACCTGCAATTATGGCAGACCACCATCTGAAGCTTCAAGCACCTGCACATATCTTCTCTGTCCTGGGGGCTTTCTCTGGAACCATGGCAGTGTGTTTGCAGGGGCACAACTCAGAAGCGCAGGGGGTGTGGCTCGCCTCCGTCCTCAACCAATGGGGGATGAGAGTTAGTGTATAGATACCACAGCTTCCTTCTCCTCTGAAGTGACGATTCTAAGATGGGTTCCACAATTTCTTAGAGTTTCCCAGGAGGATTTAGCCCCAGTTGCTCACAGCAGCAGCCTTATCATTAAGACATTTGAATGGCCAGCCATGTGGCTCAGTTGGTTCAGAGCTTGCTCAAGAGTGTGAGCTCTGAGCAACAGGGTTGCCGGTTCAATTCCTGGCCCGAGCTGAGCTAGCTGCTAAAAGGCAGGATGGCTCAGCTTAAAAGAAAGCCAAAAAATAAAAATAAAAGACACAGTTGAGGGCCGGCCGAGTGGCTCATTGGTTAAGAGTTGGCTTGGGAGTGCACGCTCTGAGCAGCAGGGCCCCATTTTGGATCCTACATGGGCCAGTGACGCTGCACCCTCTACAGCTAAGATGCTGAACAATAGCTCGACTTGGAGCTGGGCTGCCATGAGTGGCCGGCAGCAGGCGTGCGCTTTCGTGAGCGGCTGTCCAATGGTCTGCGAGCTACTGCCTCACCCGGGAAGAGCGCAATGATAATACCAACATGGGCCAGTGAAGCGACGTCCTCCACAACTAGACTGAAGAACAAAAGGACAGCAACTTGTCTGTTCCCCTTCCCCGATTCCCCAATGCTGTTCCCTCCCCCAATTCCCCAATAAAATCTTTTTTTTTTTTAAAGACACACTTGACAGGTTTTCTTGACTTCCCTTTCTCACTTTCCCCACTCCTTCATTTGTGTTTCCTGGATTCAACTCCTAAATAAACTACCTGGACTCAAGTCCTTGTCTCAAGATTTGCTTTTGGAAAAAAATGGAAACTAGCATAGTTGAAGAGGGAAAGTAAAAATTTAATTGGGCAATTAAGGAAGATCACATTTAGGTGGTGTCCGAAATGAGATCTAAATGACTACAAGTTACTATCCATGCAAAGGTATGGGAAGAGAGTTCCTGGTGGAAAGAAGAATGACAGCAAAGGTCCTGAAGTGAGCGATGTTCAACGAACACCAAGAAGACAAGCTTGAGCAGAGTGAGCAAGTGGTGAGTGGTAGCAACGACATCAAAGGGGCAAGCAACAGATATACCAGGGGTGCCAAAAAAACGTATACAAATGGACACTTTAGTCAATGTTGCTCAAGGAGTAGTTCGCCGTAATCAGAAGTGTCTGGACGCTGCTGGTAATCACTTTGAGCACCTCTTGTCATTGCAGAAGTCAAACATGACTCGTATTCATCTTTTGTTATCAGTATATATTGAGTATTACAATTTTAATGCAGTTTTTTCCTTTCTTAAAATATGTATACATTTTGTGGCACCCTCTGTATTTTATAGGACTATACAGGTGGTATTAAAGAGCTCGGACTTATAATCAGCCTTTGTAAGGTTTTAAGCAAGGGAGTGATATGTTTTGATTTTCAAATAAATCTCTGGCTATTTTTAGAGAATATATTTTAGGGAGATAAGAGTTACAAACTAATAGAAGGGAATCAAGAATACTAGTTATGAAACTTCTGTACTAGGCTAGATAAGAGAAAAAATATATATACTTCTTTTAATGAGGAAAAGTAGAAGTAGAATGCTCACACTCAAGGTACATTTTTGAGAAGAAACCAACAGAACTCACTGATGGATTACATGGAAGAGCAGTCAAAAGAAAAGAAAGAAACTAAATTCCAGTAAATATGAAAAGCCACATTGACATAAGGATGGAACAGGAGATATCAATTTGGGAGAGAGTGGCATTTTTAAAACAATTTACAACTATAAAGCCAGATGTGATCCTCTAGGAAAAGAAAGCAGACAGCCTGGGAGGAGACCTTGAGAAAGAGTTCAAGCAACCACAAAGTAAACTGAGATGGAGAAGTTAGCACAGATAGACAGAAGGCAAGAGCTATGGTTTCATGGATGCCAAAAATGATATACATTAAGAAATATCAGGAGGGGAGAAGTGGCCTACTGTGAAATGCTGCTGAGAGTGCAATCAACAGAACAGAAATTCAACCTTTCAGGGCCGGCCATATGGTGTGTTGGTTAAGAACTGGCTTGGGACGCCAGAGGGCCCCGGTTCGGATCCCACATATGAGGGCCAGTGACACTGCCCTCTACAGCTAAGATGCTGAACAACAGCTCAACCTGGAGCTGGGCTACCTGTGAGTCGCCCGAGACAGCGTAGGCTGCAGCCCCTGTGGCAGTGGGTTGCCATGGGCTACTGTATGTAGCCAGCAGCCAGCGTGAGCGGCCAGCGGCCACCGTGATCGGCCGTCCAGAAGCCGGTGACTGATCTGCCTCGCCCAGGAAGAGCGCAATGATGGTGCCAACTTGGGCCAGTGAAGCAACGTCCTCCACAACTAGACTGAAGAACAAAAGGACAGCAACCTGTCTGTTTCCCTTACCCCAATTCCCCAGCATTGTTCATCCCCCCAATTCCCCAATAAAATCTTTAAAAAAAATTTAAAAAAGAAAAAATTCAACCTTTCAGATCATCGATAAGAGCAGCATGAATTTGTGGGTATGGAAAATGGATTGCTGTATATTGAAGACAAAAAAAATTTGAGGATGTTTAAATAGGAAATAAAGAGAGATCTTTTTAAAACTTTATTCTTAAGAAAAGCAGAGACAAAGTGCAATACCTGGATGGGGCATGTGGGATCAGTGTGACTGTGCGAGAGAAAATGTTATGCGTTCACATCATCTCCTCTTCCTGAGCATAAGAGGAGTAGGTTTCTCAGTGTCCCTTGCACTTAGGTTCCTACCATGGAATTGCATCTGGACAACGGAGTGTTGATAGAAATTATATATGCTGTTTCCAGGCATTGAGCTTTAAAAACATCTCATCAGTCTTCCACTTATTTTTCTCCCTTCAACAGCAAATTTGAAAGTTATGTGCTCCAGATGGAGCAACCACAAAGTGGAAGCAACCTGGGTTTCTGGGTCAGTTTTGAGGGGAGCGTCCAAGAAGAGCCAAGCTCCCCATCTTGGACTCTGATATGAAGAAGAGATAAATCTTTGTTGTGTCTGGCCACTGAGTCACACATGTTCAATTGTTACCTCAGCAGAGTGAAGCCTATCCTAATATCCCCACAATGTTTTTTTTTAAGATTGATAAAATATCATTTTGCATAGTTTAGAAAATGCACCAGTAGGGAGGCAGACCTGATATTGCAGGAAAGAAAGTATATAATGGCAAGAATGTGATACTTGAGAAGATAAGAAAGCCTGAGATCAAGGGTAGCAATTGTTAGAAGTACTGCACTGCAAAGTAAGAAAGGCAGGGAATGTGAATACAAAAGAAATCACAATGATACATTTGGTCAAAGGAAGCTGAGGGAGTTTTCTCATTTACTGCTTCTATTTGGTCAGAGAACAGTGAGATAAGAAAAGAATACGATCTGAGAGAAAGGGAGGAGATGAGAAAATATTGGTTCTTTGAGAAGAGATGACAACTTGTGAAAAATAATTCAAGGAATGGGAAATCAGTCAAATTAAGAAAGTAAAAGAAGACTGTCACTATTGTGTATATTATAAAGGGGTAGTAAAATATGTCCACGTAGAAAATTTGTGTGCATTTTTTATGTTGATTTCAGCTTCCTGGCTGAAGGCATAATGTAGTTGGATAGATGGCGTTAGCCAGGCATGCACGAGGTCTGACGATTAAGTCCACGAACTCATCCTAGAAGAAGTGCTACATACCTCATTGCTCAATATCACTATGAGCACCTTTGAAGTGCTCCCCTTGGGAAGCTATGCACTGATGCCAGCGCCTCCTCCACCCTTCAAAGCAATTTTGGAACTCTTTTTCTAGAATGGCCATCAGAGCTGTTGTTGTACTACCCTTGATGCCCTGAATGTCATCAAAATGTCTTCCTTTCAATATTTCCTTTATCTTCGGTAAAGAAAGAAGTCACTGGGGGCCAGCCAGATCAGGTGAGTAGGGAGGGTGTTCCTGTACAGTTATTTGTTTACCGGCTAAAAACTCCCTCACAGACAGTACCGTGTGAGCTGGTGCATTGTCATGATGCAACAGCCATGAATTGTTGGTGAAAAGTTCAGGTCTTTTTCATCTAACTCTTTTCACACAGTCTTTTCAGCACTTCCAAATAGTCAAGTTGGTTAACTGGCCAGTTGTTAAAAATTCATAATGAATAATCCCTCCGATATCAAAAAAAGTTAGCAACGTCGCTGCAACAAGTTCACGAACTTAATTGTCAGACCTCGTATAATGGAGAAAGCAGAGCACGAACATTGCAGGTCATCACAAAGGAGTGGCTTAAAGGATGGATCGAGGAATGTTAGTGGGACAAGAGGGAAATATAGACATCCACAGGGAATGGACGATGGATAATCTGTAGCTGAGAGGCCTCCAAGAGTACTGAGTTAAGAGTACCAGTATAAGTAATCTACAAGGATAAGAAATGATGGTCAGAATGTATAATGCTTCAAATCAAGATTTTAAAATCAGTTCAATGATTTTCTTTACCCTTGATATCTTCACTTTATTTTTAAATATTTTATTAAATTTATTGGGGTGACATTGGTTACCAAAATTATACAGATTACAAGTGTACAATTCTACAATACATCATCTGTATATTGCATTGTGTGTTCAACACCCAGGGTCAAATTATTTATTGATGATTTAGAAGTCAAAGGTATCACACAGTAAAGGACAACATACAATATTTTCCTTATAAGAGCTGTTGGGGGAAAGCACTCTCATTTTCACAATCAGAAAACCTTTACTACTTCTGAGCAACTCATTTGCTTTCATTTTATTCAGAGTGGAGATTATGTGATTTACTGAAGAGGGTTGTACACGTGGCAGAAACATTTAAGTTATTTCTGCTAAATGTGGTATAGATGATAATAAATCTTAGAAAGAGACCAAGAAATCACTTTCAGCTTATAAGTATGGATCTGTGGAAATTAAAAAAGAAGAGAGGTTAAAAAAGTGGGGGAGAGCAGAAAGAAAGGACAGGCTATTAGGCAGATGTAGAAGGCACGATTTGGTGTCCTCTTTACTGTATTAGATCACCAGTGCTTGGTTAGATAAATGGTAGGCCCAGGAGATAGGCTGCAATAGGAAATAGAAAATCATCCACAGGTACAGTGAGGTTAATTCACCTCAATAATATGTTTCTTTACCTGATTAAGAGGGAAGCGCTTCCAAGGAGCCCAAGAAAGTCACACCACAGTGCAGTGTCATCATCAAACACAAAGAAGGGAGAGATACAAATGTCCCCCGATTAGATATCCTACAGACAGATCTCACTGCCACTCTCTGCCCTAAAGCTGCTGGATAAATGAATTACAACGCCACTCCAGAGCTTAGTAAATGATAGGCACCTAGGAGCAGCAATAAAGTAGAAAGCAAAAGGCTGAAAGTAGCCCCATTGACCACATTTGGTAAATAAAACCATACCTGTTTATGATACCCACTGTTCAAATACACAGAAATATAAAGACATGTGGAGCTTGCGAAATAAGTTCCACATGATAAAAATAGAAGAAAAGCAAAGGAAATAAACATTTGAAAAATACAAAAATAAAGAGTAATCAATATATGTTATGTCATCTAAACTAATTTCATGAAAATACGGAGTTTTGAAGCAAGATTAGACAATGAGACCGTGAGACAACAGACTTACCCAGAAAGGGACTGAATAAGATGCAGAAGCAAAGATTGGGCTGTTACAGTCCATGAGGAAATTAATGAAAATATAATTCTGATGAAAAAAAGTAAATTGTGTAAGAATCAGGAAAGGACAAAATCATAATTCCAAAATTGTGAAAATAATAATGCGTAGGACAAATAAATCTGAGATTCTATCCAAAAATGAAGAGGGGAAGAATGAGAAGATATAAATAAAGAGAAAATGATAAATGTACAAGGAAGAAAATGAAAATGTAATATACATAAAATCTGTGATCCAGTAAAGGAACTAGAACAATTAAAATAAATACCACACAGATATGACAGTAAATTCAATTCTGAATGTGAATGAATACACAAAACGATGGGTCTAAAGCCAGGGGTCTCTGGGGTCCCAGACAAAGTTGTTGAAAAGGGAAATACTTCTAGATATAGGCTTGAAATGTACAGTTATTATCAAGGTGATAAAAGATCTACAACCATCCAGGCAGAAAGAGAGAAAAAACAATCACCTTTCACCCGTTAGAATGGCTATCATAAAAAAGGCAAGAGATAACTAATATTGGCAAAAATGTGGAGAAAAGGGAACCCTCGTGCACTGTTGGTGGGACTGTAAATTGGTGCAGCCACTATGGAAAACAGTACAGAGGTTCCTCAAAAAATTAAAAATAGAACTACCTTATGACCCAGCAATTCCACTCCTGGGTAATTATCCAAAAGAAATGAAATCTGGATTTCAAAGAAATATCTGCTCTCCTATGTTCATTACAGAATTCTTTACAACAGTCAAGATCCAGAAACAACCTAAATGTCTATCAACAGATGAATGGATAAAGAAAATGTCACACACACACACACACACACACACACACACACACACACACTGGAATATTATTCAGTCATATAAAAGAAGGAAAACTTGTCATTTAAGACAACATGGATGAATCTGCAGGACATTATGCTAAGTGAAATAAACCAGACACAAAAGGACAAATACTGCATAATCTTATTGATATATGGAATCTAAAATAGTCAGACTCATTGAAGCCGAGAGTAGAATAGCGGTTGCCAGGGGCAGAGTGGAGGGGGAAATGGGGAAATGTTGGTCAAGGGGTGCAAAGTTTGAGCTATGCAAGATAAGTAAGTTCTGGAGATCTAATACAACACAGTGACTGCAGTTTACGATACTGCATGTACTGTATACAGTAAGTCCTCACCTAGCATTGTCCATAGGTTCTTGAAAACTGCGACTTTAAGTGAAACAATATATAATGAAATTAATGTTACCATAGGCTAATTGATATGAACTCAATATCAATTAGCCTATGGTAAAACTGATTAAAGTCGCAGTTTCCAAGGTCCTATAGATGAGGACTTACTGCCCTTGAAATTTGCTAAGAGGGTACATCTTAAGTGTTCTAACCACAAAAACAAAAACAAAACAAAACAAAAGAGAAAGAAAACTATCAATATATGAGGTGATGGATATATTAATTAGGTTGATTGTTGCAATAATTTCACAATAGATACATGTATCAAAACATCATGTTTTACACCTTAAGTACATACACAATTTTTATTTGTCAATTATTCCACAATAATGCTGAAAATTAAAAAAAAACTTCAAGAAAGAAAAGTCTTACTTATCTGTCTTCATCAGTTTTAAATTAAAGGGCAGAAATTAAAAAAAACAATATGTAGAGTTTTAATGAAAAAGACTCCATTCCCTACAAGTGGTTTTGTTTACATATGAAGTGTCACATGGGCAGGATTTAGAAAATAGATCGCTCAACCTTAAAGGAGCATTTGGAGACGTGGACTGGCAGGGATGGTCAAAACCATTTAGTAAAAATTTAATTTTAGCTAATTCTTATAAATGTTATCACAAAGAGAGATCAAAAAAAATTTAAGTCTTAAATTAGTAAGACAAACAGACACCACAATGTTTGAAATTAAGATAAAATACTGGGTCTGAAATTCCAGACGATATTCCAGAGAAAAGGTTATCAGTTTCTTTTCATATATATATGAAACTGTCAGATGGACACTGTCAGAAGATCTAGTTTTACTCTTAAGGTTGTCAAATAAGGAAATATTAACTCAATATTTGTTGAAGTTCATATACAATTACGAGTGTATTTTTCTTAATTGAGGAATTACATTCAATTGTGAAAATAAATCTTAATTTCTGTGGATTTTTACATATATTTATATATGTAACCCTCACCTGCATCAAGTTACAGAACATCTCCAACATTCTAGAAGTCTCTCTAGTACCCCTGCCCAATCGGGGGCATCCCTTTCCAATAATAAATACTATTCTGATCTCTGTCATCACACATTGTCTTTTTTACTTCGTGTAAATGTAATCATACAGTGTGCACTCTTTAGTATCTGACTTCTTTCTCTCAACGTTATGTCTTTGATATGAAGCCATGTTGTTGCTCTCATGGGTAGTTCACACTTTTTCACTGCTGTGAAGTATTCCATTGCATAAATATATCACGATTTGTTTACCCATTCAACTTTTGATGGACATTTAGATTATTTCCAGCTTTCAGCTATTAGGAATAAAACTTCTGTGATCATTCTTGTACATGCAAGAACCCTATTTCTGTTAGGTGTATATCCAGGAGTAAGATAAGTTGCTTAAGGTGCTGTGTAGCTTAAGCAAATACTTTTAGGTATTTCCCTCAAACCAGCTGTCTCTGGGTGGTGAACACACAATGTGATATATAGATGATGTATTACAGAATTGTACACCTGAAACCTATGTAATTTTACTAACAATTGTCACCCCAATAAAATTTAATTCAAAAAAAACAAAACAGCTGTGCAGATTAAAGTCATCACTTGCAATGTAAGTATTCTAAGTCTCCATATCCTTGATCATACTTGGTAATGTTAAACATTTCAGCCACCCTATCTCCCATAGGATTTTTAAAAAGAGTTTTGCTTTCTAAATGCTAGAGAAAAAGAAAATCATGGAAAGCAACTGAGTCCAGAAAAATAGCATACAGGAGAAATAACCAAAAATTCCATAGAGTAAAATAATAATAGCAAAAATACCAAAGAGCATCTCCTCTAATTATGATAGTGCCTTGTAAACCCCGTGTTGAACACATCAGACATCTCTGCTCCTGCTTTGGAATGTCTCTCTAGAACATGTATTGATGGCTCATCTATCTTTACAGTTAACTACCAATTACACGTGAACTTATTGCCTAGACTTATACAAATGTACTTTTCATTGCCATACTGGCAAACAAACAAGCAAACCAAAAATCAGCAAATGGAGATTCTCTGAAAGCCGACGTCAGAGTGTAACATGAATATATAACCACAGGAGACCAAACCAGACCAAGCCCTGCTGCTCCATGTGCCCAGCCAAAATAGAGCAGCTGCAGCAATGAAACCAGGCCGTATCCACTGGAAATTCTGGTTGTTCTTTCTGCTCAGTGTCATCAATCGCAGCACTTGATTAACGTAATAGAAGGTTATTCACTTTCTTCTTAGTTAGCAAACTGTTAAACTCTCATAAACGTAAGCCCTCTAATATTTGCATAGGTATAGCTAAGATCATATAACAAGGTAATCGGAAAATTAGTTTGCTGCGTCATGAATAGGTGATTCCAATTCTAAATCCAAATTTAATTGAAACCAATATTTTCCAGGTTCCCTTTCATTATTATGAATATTTCAAAATTTATATCCAGCAACGTAAGTAGTATTTCTCTATATCATTTCCATTTCAAAGTTAAACAATATCAAACTTAAAGAGGTTTTAAAACAACACAGTCAGGTCATCCTAATTTATAGAATGTAGATAAAATCACATACATCTCTATTGCCTGCTAAAACTGTTTTTGCTTCTTTTAACACTAAAAACATTTTAAAGTGTGTGTTCTTCCTATTCAGATTGGTCTTTTTTTGGAAAAACAGGTCATGTACCCAGTGCTGTGGCCACATGATTTAGGGTATTTTTACAATGCTGGAAAATGTTCAGAAAGATTTCATCGGCTTAGCTACTTCCCCTAATGCACTCAATACCAGTGATTACATGCTTGTTGCCTTTTTCTATAAAAAGAAACTTCTGAAACAGGAAAACATTTACCATTGCATGAATATGTAAGTCACGTTCAATGCCAAAATCATCATTACCTTCGATAATGCCATGAACTCTTGCTTCCTATTGTGGCATCTTATAAATAGCTCAGCTAATTTTTAATGTATTCCTTCTGTATCTCCAATGCATTACCTTTATTTAATCTTTAGCAGTAATATCTAATACACATACAGTGAAACGGAATGTGATTTCCTTTTGTCACTGACAGTAACAGATAGTTATTGATAATTATGATCCATGTGTAGCTCCTTCTTTCATTAGCAGAGAAGAGCATACAATGCCAGATCAACTGCCGGAGCAGTTCTGTGTCATCAATCTCAAACCACTTGCCAATGTCGTGAATGTGCATATCTCCCAGAGTAATATATCTGTGTCATCTCATTGTCATATATACTGAATTGTTTAGAAAAGCAAACTAGAAGCGAAAAAACAAATATGAAGAAACAAAAAAAATTTTTTTCTGCCCTATATGAAATGTGAGATAAATGGATATTTACTGAGTCTGTATTTTCCTGCGTATGTGTATACATTACTATAGCTATGACCCTGAGATCTTATCATCATCAGAATCCACTTTTCCTAATTAAATTCTCTCAGAGGGACTATTTGGGGTTCAAACCATCTTTCTTAATGGACACACCAAATAACCACATGGAACGCATAGCAAAGCTATAAACAACATCCCTATATTATTTGAATGCAAGAGATTAGCCATTAAAAAACAGTTATGGGATTATGAAAAGAATTTCTGAAGATCCAAATATATCAAACCATTCTTCATTCTCCCCTTTGTCAGCATATTTATTATGATACGGTCATTTCGCATGAAAAATAAGAGTACATTAATGAATGCTAGTAAAATAGAAGAGAATAGAGAATCATGAAAAATCATCTATATGCCACCTCTTTCAGAGCCCTTTGACAAAGCCACTTAAATTCTCTACGCCTTAGTTTCCTCACTCAATTTTTTTAAAGACTGAGAATCAAATGGCATAATATCTTTAGAATCACTTTATAGAACTGTAATCAATGATACATCTGTAATGTAATTGTTAGCTGCCTAGTTTCAAATCTTACCATTCAAAACAGAGTAAGAATCCCAAGTGGCCAAGACTTTCAAAACAAATGCTTGTAGAATTATGCAATACATCTTGTAATGTGTGTTGAACAGGACAGACTAGTTACAGTGTGTTCCGTACAACCTCCAATATCAGTGACTTAACACAACATGCAAATTTCCTTGTACATCTGGGCAACTCTTCAGGTCAGCAATATTTCATGTAGTGACATACATACCAATCCAGGCTGAAGAAGGCTCCACCATCCTCTCCCTGTACCATCTCAAACATGCGGTCTCCTAGGTTAATAAGAAAAGGAAAACATTGGAGAGTCTCGCTCTGGCAGTTAAATCCTTCCATCTAGAAATAAGCCAAGACCTAAGTAACTTTCACTCACAGTCCATCAGCAAAAACTAGTCACAATAGACCCACATAACTGCAAAAGAGAAAGGAAGCATCATCCTTTTGTGTTTCTTGAATGGGAACTGGATACAGGAGAGCATCACAAGTGTCACCTACAAGTTTCATTCATTATGGTAAGCTCCTAAATTCAATTGCCTATTAGGTGATTTAATATAACCATTTCTACCTTTCTGTTCTGTACAAGTGGTTCAATACCTGTTAAGATAAATGTGCTTGTAAAATAAAGATCACATTTTAACCTACAAATATAATTCAAGGTGTTTTTTTTAAAATTCAAGTTTATTGGGGTAACAATTGTTAGTAAAGTTACATAGGTTTCAAGTGTACAATTCTGGAACACATCATCTATATATCACATTGTGTGCTCACCACCCAGAGTCAGTTCTCCTTCCATCACCATATATTTGATCGCCTTTTCCCTCTTCTACCACCTCCCTCCCCCCTGACCCTTTGGTGACCACTAAACTACTGTCTGTGTCTATGAGTTTTTGTTTGTCTTGTTCCTTTGTTGCTTTCAGTTTTATATTCCACATATCAGTGAAATCATGTGGTTCTCGGCTTTTTCTGTGTGACTTATTTCGCTTAGCATTATAATCTCAGGATCCATCAATGTTGTCGCAAATTGCACTATTTCATCTTTTCTTATGGCAGAATAGTGTTCCAATTTGATATTTGTTCTGTACCAACTTACTTTATGTCTTAAAACAGGCATGGGGATCCCAGGCACCTCAGGTAATTTTATTGCCACAAGTAACAACACAAAACCTTTCCATTTCCCAAAGCCCCAAAAGCAATCCGCATGCACAATGCATATGCACGTGCGCGCGCGTGCGCGCACACACACACACACACACACACACAGCTGCAGGCAATGTGCATGCCCATTTAAATGGAACAATGTAAAACATCTTCTGAAGACACTAAGGCACTATTACAGAGGACTGAGAGGCAAGCAACAGTGTTAGAGAAATGTCCATGCTCTAATATAAGTTTAATGAAACTTTGCAACATTTCTTTCCCAAAGTGGATAGGCAGCACACCTGAGGGGTATCATGATGAGGCCATAGCACAGATGAAGAAGATTATGACTACTAAATGCATGGATATATATACATAGTCATGTGTTGGCTTAGCAGGATCTCTGAATGAGAACTGGTAAAGCAAGTTCCAAAACTATGTACATAGATAATATTTTATAATACAGAAAATTTGGTGTGGCTCATTTTTTACGTCTTGGTATAAAGGCAGAGTGTGATTGCTGTAGACCCCCAATGTCAGCCATAAAGATCTTAAGTTCATGTTGATCTTAAAATCATATCATTTTAGAGAGGTAATCTGAAGGGAGCTTTTCTAAGGGCCCAGTCAGAATTGAGGACCTTATTTGTTTCTGTTCTCCAGCAAATACTATGAATGGCGACTCTAATACCTCCCTGATCTTGCATTTTAAATAGCTGACGTCTCCAATACCAAACTGTATTTAATTTGCATCCTTAAATGTGAAGTCTCAATTAATCTCCCAAATGTAGTGGATGCTCAGTAAACATTTCTTGAATGATTGAATGTGCTAGGAGACTAAAGACATGTGACAGACAATATTTAGGCTAAATGCTTTGCTCCTAGATTAAACTTGAGCTCTACTCAATAGTAACAGTTTCTTGATATGAGAAAGCTGAGTTATGAAGAAGGACTAACCATCTCCCTACAATTATGAGGAATATAAGTTATAAGAGCAGGGGCGCTGGAATCAGACAGCCTGGGTTCAAACCTTGTCTCAACCAGTTTATTCTTGTGTGACATTAGGTAGGATACTTAAGTTTTCTGTGTCCCAATTACTTCATCTTTCAAATGAGGATAATACCATCCACTTGACAGATTTGTTCAAATTATAAACAGTTATAATATATGTAAAGTACTTAGAAAACTTCATGACAAATTGAAGCACTCAATAAATATTTGCTTTTATTGTTTTTATTCATTAAACTTTATTGGGGGTGACAATGGTTAGTAAAGTTACATAGGTTTCAGGCATACAATTCTGTAATACATCATCTGTGTATCACATTGTGTGTTCACCACCCAGAGTCAGTTCTCTTTCCATCACCATATATTTGACCCCCTTTACCCTCATCTACCACCCGCTCCCCCCTTACCCTGTGGGAACTACTAAATTGTTGTCTGTGTCTATGAGTTTTTGTTTGTTTGTCTTGTTCCTTTGTTTATATCCCACATATCAGTGAAATCATATGATTGTCAACTTTTTCTGTGTGACTTATTTCACTGAGCATAATAATCTTTGTATTCTCTTCCAAGGTGATTCCTCTGACATACCTAGGACATTCTTAGTCCTCAGGCTTGCAATTAAGGGACCACCCAATGGGAGCATTGCTACTACTAGAAGACATGGTCTTTTCTATTAGAAAGAAGAGATTGGGAAGGACAATCCCAAATTAATTGCAACTACTCACAAGGCAATTTGAAAGGGTCCATTGTTGAGGGCACCATTTGTCCTTTAGCAGGCTAGGCCTGTTTCCCATTAATTCCCCTCTCCTTCACACAAAGGTCCCTAAATTTTGGAAGAGGGAAGAAGTTGAGGATCATGCAATCTAGTGATCAATAATACAGCATCTCTACCAAAATTTTACACAATTGTTAGGTAAAAATTTCTTGATATTTGGAGGACCAATTTGTAACTTGAACTAAAGAACACTCTTGACACTCCAAAAATTGAAATAAGTACAAACTTACGTTCTCAATGAGTTAAAATTACAAAAGCAGGTTGTGTCATCTTCTTTTGTTCTATGAAAGCAAACTATTCAGCTATTTAATATTAGACATGCTCAATCTAAAATATTGGGATATTTGATCTAAAAAGGACAAAAAACTTATTGTCTTCCTAATTATCAGCTGAGAACAATTGAAAATGACTTAGCAGTATTTGCTGAACTGTACTGAAAAGTTCTAATTAATTTGATCTGCTGAATAGAGACCAACTCAAAATCAAATTACCAATTTGATGTGAATAATAAACAAGCCTCCCATTTTTATTGTACTAAGTAAATCTTGACTTATTTATATAAGTGTCTAACATGTTTAAATTTTTTTTAAATATGTATTTTTCTCTATATATGAAAATTCATGGCAACAAAATCACACTTAGAATTAGACTGAAACACCATTTTTGTTTATGAAGAAGTAAAGTGGTCCAGAAACTGGCTTACTATTTGGCTTCTCAAAACATTTCTGCATTATGGGGAAAGTTAGTTATGCAAATTTCATGAGGTTTTTCAGAAATTACCCAAAGGCAATTTTTTCCTCTGCACTATACCTCATATCTAACCTGTATATTTCATGTCAATAATTAACATTTTTCATTGATTTTTATTGGATCTATTGATTAACCTATTCCAGGGCTTAAATAAAATAATATTTAGTGCATCTTTTCTGTGCTTCTAATTTTTTAAAGGTAGAATACGGAATTTACATATAGCTAAACAATGAAAACTAATATTAATAGCAATTAAGATACAAAAAGTTGTATTTAGTCAGATGGGAAATTTTGAAGGCCAGTAGATCTCTCCCTATCAGAGCTTCCACCTATGCAGAGCACCCAAACTGGAACAGATGTTTTGGGTAAGAAGTAGGAAAATGCATGCAGCTGTGCCAAATATTTACCAAGCATTCATTTATGAATTTTGCATGTGCCAGCTCATTTAATTGTTCCAAAAATATCCTTCGACCTATTTAATTTTCTCCCTAAACTAAGGTTATGAGACTTAGCAAAGTACACAATGCCCAGTTAAATTTGAATTTAAGATACACAACAAACTATTTTTTAGTGTTAATGTGTCCCATGGGATATAGTTATACTAAAAAAAAAATAGTTGTTTATCTGAAAATCAAATTTAACTGCAAGTCCTCTATTTTATCTGGAAATCCTACCCTAATAGGCAGGTAAATTTTATAGATGACAAAATTGAGACACATACACAAAAAAAATTATAGAAGACAAAACTGAGACACATAGAGTTTGAATGTCACACTGCAGCAGTACAAGGGTTCAATTCCGGGTCAATCTATCTCCAAAACCCAAACTTGACTACCCTACTCCACTGTCTTACGTCACAGCAATTCTCTGGATCTTATTTGTTTATAATATATAAATAAATAAATATATATATATATATATATATATATATATATATAAAGTATAAATGAAAACTCAGCTCAACGTTTTTGAGCGGTTCTTGTCATCCATGTTCACCCAAGTTAATCATCTCAAAAGCTTTATGCCAATCGTATGATCTCATGACATGACTTTGAGAACTTTTCTTGAAACTTGCTTTGTGCTGAACTCTCAAGTTTTCACCATATTTTATTCTGCTCTCATAAAAGATATCAATGTGGAGTCCTGAGGCACATGACCTTCCAAATGTCTCTAGCAACTTAATTCATCTGGGATCAAAAAAAGTGACATCATACTCAAAGGCATTGTAGGTGATTTACTTTTTTGAATAAAAATGGGTAAAATTGGAGAGATTTGCAAGACTTAGGACAAGGTAGAAACAGTCCCTTACTTGAGGTATGTTTTTGAACGAGGGTAGAAAGACATTTGATATTGAGGTAGGGTTTGTCATATACTAAAGAACGGAGCCCATGAAGGTAAGCCTCATAAAGCTCAGAAGAGAGGGGATGCTGAGATTCAAGAGGTCTGGGCTCTACCTTATTAGGAAAAACAACAACTCCACTTCGTACCCTCCATTTATCACTGTTTCATGACTTAGGTGTTCATAAAAACCTTGTAGGGAGCTTCCTTAAAATGCAGACTCCTGGGCATTAAAACTCAAAAGTGTAATTGAAGAGGTCTAAGATGAGGCCAAGTCACATGCATTTTAACAAGCTTTCTAGGTGATCTTGATGTGGGCAGTCCATGGAACAATCTTCAAAAACACCACAGTATGCCTAGGAGATAATTTTCAAGAGAAATAAATCCCTATACCAAGATTTGACTGTCAATATGGATTCATGCCATAGGCAGAGCTGGTAACTTTCTTATTTTGACTATGGTAGGTCCAATCAAATTACTTGTCAGCCACTGTTAGTGTCCTTTATCAATGATCCCTCTAATTGATTCTCAAAGGCAGATCAATGAACCAGCTGTAATATAATCAAATTGAAGAATTATTAAAAATATGGATTCATGGGTATTGAGATATAAGTCAATATATTGAAATCCAATATTAATGATAGAGGAAAATTTGTAAATAACTCAGAAGGAACAGAAAATGTTCAATCTTTCAATCATTGTTTTGATTCTGATATTAAGGCAGGATCTTTAATATGAACTCCTTTTGTTTCCTGGCTTTCTAGATAATTGAGTTGAATACCAGAGACATGTGTTAGGGTGATGGATCATGCTCAATAAAAAGAATAATAATAATAAGTCTACAAATTGAGAAAGAAGGATAACATATGATTAAAATTTTAGATGTATAGCCCAAGATGAGAATAAGCCTGATGAAGGCCATTTTATAACAGAATATCAGATATTTCAAAACAGACACCTCTGTGATAAGGTTCTCTCCATTCTCTTTCCTCCAGAATACTATATGTTACTATAGTTTTGAGTGGAAGATGAAGGAATTATAAGAACACTTAGGATATTATTAACACTTTGGTGATCACAAATACACACACACACACACACACATACACACACATGAGTATATGACTTTCTCTCTAAGGCAGTTTTATAAAGGCCATTACCTGATTCTCATACTGCATGTCCATAAAATTTCACCAAATTTATTGTATGGGCTAAGTGGACGTGATTTTAATTAAGTTTTTCCCAGAACCAACTGACAGATGTTCCCTGGTAGCCTTAACTGCAGGTCAAATCCTCAGACCTATTAAATTAGAGCCCAGGAATCATTGTCTACCCATTGCATACTCTCTTCCCCTTAACTCCTCTGTATCTTGAGGAATTTAACTACACTGAATGTGAATAACATACTATGATTTCAAAAATCTTACATACAAAGATGTTGCAGTCAAACTGTCCCCTACTCTCAGATAATAGATACTAAAGAGCAACTGCCTAATTGCTGGTCCATTGTGTTAGTGTTGTGTAAAGCTAACAGCTTAAAAAAACGTCGATTTATTAGCTCACAGTTTCTACAGGCCAGGAGTTGGGCTAGCATGACTATGTCCCCTGCTCATAATCTCACAAGGCTGAGATCAAGGTGTCAGTATTCTCACCTGGAATTTGGAATCCTCTTCCAAATTGATTCAGGTTGTCAGCAGAATTCAGTTCCTTGTGGTTCTAGGACTGAGGTCCCCATTTCCTTGCTGGCTATCATCTGGGGCTACTTTTAGCTCCTAGAGGCCTCTCATAGCCTTTGCCATGTAGCCCCCTCCATCTTCAATGCCAGTAAGAGGCCCTCCCTCTCAATGAATCCCTCAGCTTCCAATCTCCTGCATTAGGAAGAGCTCAGTGCTTTGTAAGGACTCTTCTGATTAGGGCTGACACACGTAGGATAATCTCCCTATCTTAACATCAACTGATTTGGGATCTTAATGGCATCTGCCAAATTCCTTTTGCCATGAAATCTAATATAAACATGGGAGTAATATCTCATTATATTCACGGATTCTACCCACACTCAAGGGCATGGGATCACATAGGAGTGGGCAAGGGACACGGAGGGACATCACGGAATCCTGCTCATCACATCCACCTTATATTTCTAATTTAAATGTGTGAAGCTTTAAAGGACTGAAATACTTTGTTGTTTATCTTTGCACAGTGCCAAGAAGTGCACTGAGTTGGCAGCCCTATTTCACAGAGATGAAGATGAAAATTTCTGGGACTGTTCTTTCATACTGTCATGTGAGGCTATTTATCAGCTTTCTTTTACAGCTATAATATCAACTTTTAGCATGAGAGAAATGAAATAGACAGAATTTGCATAAGCCTTGACAGTACATTCAAGCATACTATCTTCATGTCCTCTTTACAACAATCATGCTGGTTCCATTTATAAACAAGGTACAGAGATCCAAAGATGTCACACAATATCACAGAAAAGTAGCAGAGTAGGGACATGGACATACAGCATTCCTTACAGAAACTCACAGCCCTCTGCTCTCTATTCTTCATAGCCAAATTAGCACCATAGAGAGGATGCAATATAATATCCTGGATAATTTAGGAGAAAATGAAGGAAAATTGAATCTGCTACAGGTTTCCTAAATGGTATATTCCTCTGTTCCAATATCCCACATCAAAATATGTTTTATTATTTTAATAGTAATTTTCTCTATTATCCATACCCTCAAATTAGAACTTCAGGAAACTGTTAAAACCCACAGAATCGTAAATTACTAAAATATGTAAGGGACAATCTCTTCCAGTGTGTAGTTCTTTAAACTAGATCCAAGCCTTGAAAGATAGTTTTTAGATATTAGATACTATCTAATGAGAGAACCGTGTGTGTGCATGTGTGTGTGTGTGTGCACATGCACAGATGCTAAGGTGAAGCGAGACAGTGAGGAAGGCCAAATGCCTGAAATCACATCAGATATGGACCTCCCTGCTCTGTTTATGTTAAGGCTGGCCTGGGTTTAGGCTACTTACAAAAGTCATGGAAGACTCTATCAACTATCCAATACAACTTCCAACGATGAAGGAAATGTTCTAATCTGGTACCTACTAGCCACATGTGGCTAGTGTGACTGAAGAACTGAACTTTTAACTTCATTTAATTTTAATTAGTCAACTAGTCACGTGTACCTAACGTTTACTGTATTGGACAATGAAGATCTAGGTCCAAAGTTCAGTTAACAAACCAGTTGGAGACACAGCCTTTTAAACACAGTTATATTTGCATATTTATAACATTTTCTTGAACACAGAATTCTAAGTGATTACAGATGATCAATAAAGAATGTGAGTAATATTCCATTGTATAAATGTACCACAGTTTCTTTATCCAATCGTCTATCAATGGGCATTTTGGTTGTTTCCATATCTTGGCTATTGTGAATAGCCCTGCAATGAACATAGGGGTGCATATATTTTTTCGAATTAATGTCTTGGGTTTTTCTGGATAAATACCTAAGAGTGGAATTGCTGGGCCATAAGGTAGTTCCATTTTCAGTTTTTTGAGATACCTCCATACTGTTTTCCATAATGGCTGCACCAATCTGCAGTCCCACCAACAACACACAAGGGTTCCCTTTTCTCCACAGCCTCATCAGCACTTGTTGTTTGTTGATTTATTGATGATGGCCATTCTGACCAGAGTGAGATGGTATCTCATTGTGGTTTTTACTTGCATTTCTCTAATGATTAGTGATGCTGAGCATCTTTTCATAAGTCTGTTGGCCATCTGGATGTCCTCTTTGGAGAAACGTCTCTTCATGTCCTCTGGGGAATAGAATCAATAATGTTGTAAAGATTTTGTAGGGTATCCAATGGGCACTTGTCTTATTAGGGAGACCACTTCATGGACGGTGTAGATGCCTGACCACTGCAGTGTACATCTGAATAATATTGAATGTCAACTATAATTTCATATATATATATGGTCACAAGATGTGGAGTACAGCATAGGGAACAGAGTCAATGGAACTGTAACAGGTATAAATGATGTCAGAGGGGTGGTAGATTGGGGGAGGGAGGTTATCGCTTTGTGAGGGGTGTAAATGCCTAACTATTACATTGTTTTGTATGCCTGAAATTAATAATAATTAAAAAAAAAATGTGAGTTTGCAAATCTAAAAATCTTGCATATATTTTAGACCATTGGTTCTCAAAGTGTGGTTCCCAGGCCAGCGACATCAGCATCCCCTAGGAACTTGTTAGAAATGTAAATTATCAAGCCCAGCCCCAAACTTAAATCATAGCAAAGGTTGGGATCCAGCAATCTGCTTTTAATAAGCCCTTCAGGTGATTCTAATGCTCTTTTGAAAACCTCTGTTGTGTGATAAGAGTACTAAATAATTGACTAAATAATTATTTAATACAGTAAGTTATTTTCTTTACTAAATAGTAAAGTAAATAATAATGTAACACCTCGAAAAATTCTTTCAGATATCAGTGACACACATTCATTGTACAATTCTGTTTAAAATGCAATGAAAAAGCCAAAGAGGCGCATCTTCTTAGGCTGATGGATCACTCATTTTACTGGCATATTTCCTGGGCCTCTAATGGCTGTCCTAGTGAGAGGAGTTCCTGTCAGATATTCTGTCATACAAAACGCTGCAGCAGCTTTGAGACTCCTGCCAACGAGGGTTTTTTTAAGGTGCATTGCTGCTTTGGGGGTAGAAAAAAGGTCTCAAAGGAATCATTTGGTTTGAAGCCAAATGTGTCTAAAACTGTTCAGTATCAGAGCAACTACATGAAAAGTGAAAATTTTCAATTAATCAGCCATTTTTATGTCTAGTACATTATTGGATAAAAGAAGCATTCCTTGTATTTTTTTTCTTTCCATTTTCAGTCTTCTTTTTTCTCTTCAGTAAACTGACTGAAATGAGTCATGGTTTAAAGATCAAAAACTTCTAATTTGTAAAGGGTTAGCATTTCATTACAAAGCAAAGTTCAAAATCCATTTTGCCACTAAGAAGAATCCCATCTCATTTTTCATTGAAAGTGGTCTTAGCTATTTCCATTTTCTTTATATTTTAATGAATCACCTTTCACTAAATGCCAGAGTGTTAAGGTAGAAAAAATATGGGATTAAAATCAAGGCTGATGTGTGAGTGAAATACAAGAAACATGCTGCCTGTGTGACTTGAGCAAGTTAGTTAGTTTCTCTGAGCCTCAGTTTCCTCATCTACAAAATGGAAATAATAACACTTAACTCAGAGAATAACTATGTGAATTAAAATAATAATAAATGTGAAATTGCTGGACTTATATTAGTCAAAGGTTGCCAAAGCAGACTCACAAGAAAGGAAACATTATGATTAAAATAGATATTTCCTGTGAAAGAAGCCAACATATTTTAATATTATTATTAGCTGCAATATATTATTTTATCCTCTTGATAGTTTTCTTCATTAAAAAACAATTAAACTAACATATCCCATTTCTCTATTTAACTGAAGGTTTTTATTACTTTCAAACATTTCTTCTCAGATAATTACATTCTTGATGAAGATACTTAGTTTCAATTCCATTTGATCCTTAGTGCCTGCTTTAGTTCTTGATGGTTTATTAATCTATATTTTCATAAGCTTATGAATTAAATAATCGATAAGATGCTTCCTTCTATTCCATTTTGTAGTGTGTTTTATCTTTTATATTTTTTAGCTTAATCGAGGCATAATTGAGAAATAGAAACAGCATACATTTCTGTTGTACAACTTGATGTGTTATATAAGTTGTGAAATCAAGCTAATTAACATATCCATAATATCACAAAACATTTTCTTTCGTTTTGTTTGTGGTAAGAACACTTACATTCTACTCTCTTAGCAAATTTCAAATTAACTATAGTCACTGTGCTGTATTAGATCTCTAGAATTTATTCATCTTGTATAACTGAAACTTTGTACCCTTTGATGAACATTTCCCCATTTCCCCCTCCCTCCTGCTCCTGGCAACTGCCATTCTCCTCTCTGACTCTATGTGTCTTGTTATGTTCGATCCCACATATACACAAGATCATGCAACATTTGTCTTTCTGTGTCTGGCTTATTTCACTTAGCATAATGCCCTCCATGATTTCAAACTTAAAGAAAAATTGCAAGAAGACCCACCTGTAGCGTTCACTGGATTAATTATTTATATTTGCTTTTTATCCCATTTGCTTTATCAGTCTCTCCTTACACACACACACACACACACACACACACACACACACACACACACACACACATTTCAGTACTCCAGTGTGTATTTCCTAAGAACAAGTACTGTATGTTTTCTTATATAACCATAGCACAGGAAATATAACATTGATACAGTACAATTGTCTAAACTTCAGCTCATATTCATATCTTGTCAATTTTCCCAATAATCTCCTTTATATCTAGTCCCCTCTACCCCCAGTCCAGGATCCTACCCAAGATCATGCTTGGCATTTATTTGTCATTTTTCCTTAGTCTTTTTTATTCTAGAGCAATTTCTCAGCCTTTCTTTGTATTTCTTGATCTTGACATTTTTGAAGAGTACAAGTATTTTGTAGAATGTATTTGTGTTGTTCCTTCATGGTTAGATTCTGTTTGTACATTTTTGACATGAATAAAAAAATACTTCCAATCCATTCTTAATTATGTACTATAAAAAGTTACTTACAACCATACACAAAAAGCTATGAAATTTATTAAGACTATTTACTCTAGGTATGAATCACATAATTGATGCCAAATGTTATCAGAAATAGTCAAATGTGGTGGAAAGAACACAAATTCTGGAGTTAAATTGTCTGGGCTCCACAACTTTCTAATTGTACAATTTTTCCATGAAATACCTGTAGTTTGGGTTTCACATTTATAAAACAGGATGTTAACAGAACCTACTTCATTCGTTTAGTGTGAGGATTTATTATGATATATACAAATCACTGAGTATGGTGACTGGCATATAGTGAAGGTCAATAAATGATATAGATCATTGGTGCAATTAATATGCTTATGCATATATATGTAATTAGTGTCTTTATCTTTATTTGTACACAAATCTTGCTATGTGTATAAGTTGATTTTTAAAAAATATACTTTAATTCCTGCTTTCAACAGAGAAGTATCATTTTTAAAGATCCAAAATATATAATTAAATTACAGAGAAATAAATATATTTGAAAACATTTTCAAATTGAAAGTGATAATTTTTCTTTTGAATATTTGTATTTTGTTCTAACGTTTTCCTACTTAGAAAAACAAATTAGTATTCTTGTTTTCTTAATGTATTTTTATAAAACTATAACTATAACTGGTCTCAAAACTAATCGTAATTAACTCACCACGGTTGATGACTTCTAACTGTACAGTGAAATATTGTTTATCACTACCCTTCGTTCACAGTGCTCTAGTTGATTTTAGCTCTTTTGACAACACATTCTAACTAAAATAAATTCATTTTTCCAGTAACATTTAGAGTCACTGGTGACTTTGGTGGGTTGCAAATGAGATGAATTGCTTATATTTTGAAAGAAAGTTTTATGTGAATGTTATTCACTAGTGTTTTAAAGTATGAAAATCTTCCCATCTGTAGTGCAGAAATGGAATAACTAAGGGAAGACTTGCTACAGAACTCCCTGATGGAGAAGAAGGATTAGAATATATACCTGAACATGGTCAACAGCAAGGGAAATTAGAATAGCATTATGTCTTCAGCATGTGCCAGGATGTAGTTACAAAGACAGGAATCATGAATTCAATCATGAATTTGCATAAATGCAAATTGTGACCCAATACAAGAATATGATCTGTTGCTTTCAATAGATGAGTGTACATCAAAATCGTGTGCCCTGATTGAGGGTGATGATCTTTCATTGATTTTTATTATAGGTGTCAAACAGAACATAAATTTTAACATTCAAGAGACTTAAAGATCACCTACTGTAATTCCTAAAATTTCTGATGAAGACACTTTGTGCCTGAAGAGGTTAATGTGATTTGCTCCAAATCACACAGATAATTAATGTAAATTCTAGAACTAGAACTCAACTGTTTTTCTTCATCATCTTCTAATTTAATTTCAACTAGAATGTAAATAAAACAAATGTATTAATTTTCTAAACTCTTCTAGGCACAGGGGATCCATTGATAAAAGAGGGCTTGGCATCTGTTACGGACTGAATTGTGTTCCTCCAAAATTCATTTGTTGAAGCCCTAACCCCCAAAGTCACTGTATTTGGAGATAAAGCCATTAAGGAGGTAATCAAGGTTAAAAGTGGTCATAAGGGTGGGGCCCTGATCCAATAGGACTGGTGTCCTTCCCAGAAGAGAAACAGACATCAGAGTTCTCTCTTTGTATGCAAACACAAAGAAAAGGACATGTGAGCAAACTGTGAGAAGGCAGCTATCTAAAAGCAAGGAAGAGCGGTCTCACCAGACAAACCCTACCAACACCCTGATTTTGAACTTCGAGGCTCCAGAACTATCGTTCAAGCCACACAGCCTGTGGTATTTTGTTATGGCAGCCCGAGTAGCGTATGACATTGTCTAATGCAAGCACACAGGGTTATTAATTTTATATCAGAAAATTAGTACAGCACAAAAGAATTGTAGTCATTTTTACTTGGAAGAGTAAGGAATAAGAGAACATTGAACAGAGAAGGTGATTCTTGTGCTGTCTTGAAAGATGAGTGGAAGTGACGGGCTGAGCGGGAGTGGCAATGCTTTGTGCGCTTCACACCATTTCATTTTCCTCTGGGACCACAGGAAGACTATATTCCTCCTCCTCTTAAATCCAGATGGGTCATGTGATCAGCGCTGCCAAAGGAATGTGGGTAATAGTGATGCAAGACATTCCTAGGCCTGACTTGAAACAACCACTGCCATCTTCTATCTCTGTTCTCTCTCATGGTTTCTTGCTAATCCAGATACAAAGGATCCTATGGAGACCTCCGAAGTCCCCAGGGGACAACAGAAAAATGGAAAGAGCCAGGATGCCTTTGCCACAGTCTGGTGGAGGCCCTTTACAGCTAGGTGATCTTCAGTACACGATGCACAAGATGAATGCAATATCACATTAATTCTCAGGTACTTTTACTTCTTACATTTTAACTTCTCTGTAATTAGGATGCTTCTTAAAATAAAGGTAATAAGGAAGCACTGTGCCACAGTTTAACCAGGACAACTCATTTTCTTCCTTGGCGCCAAGCAAAATAATGCTTCTTATAATAGATGGCAGCTTAGATTTGATGCAATGCAGTAAATCTTTGTAGGTTAAGGCAATGAGATTGTATGGGTTTTTGTGATAGCAAGGAGCATTAATTACTCTATTAAAAGTGGAATGTGGTTCCTAGATAAAAAGGACAGTGTCAGCAGGTACCCAAGACTTTGTTTTGTTTTGTTTGTTTTAGAAGCTTCAACCAGTTAGACCTGAGTGGAGTGTAAATTATGAAATGGCAAATGGCAGTAACTCCCCGCAGAATGTGAGTGGAACTAGCAAATGCTCTGATACTTAATAATGAATTTCCTCTTGGTGGTGAACTGCATAATCAGGAATCGTTATTTGAATCATGTTTGTGGCTTTTTCAGTATGGTTTAAGTAATGGAGTCATATTTTAAGAAATATTTAGAGGGAGATAAGCCATATAATCAGAATCGATAGGCGGCTATTTTACTTGATCACTTATAAAAAAGTTATACATATGGTATAAAATTGTTTTACTGAAAAATAAGGTTATGACATATAAATATTTTATGGTAACATAGTTATTTTCGTATAATACATTTTCACATTGCAAAGACTCTTTGTTAACCATATTTGTGTCCTTATCTTTTGCATGGAAGAAATGCAATCCCTTTAATATAATGTAGAACCTCAGTTGTATGCAAACTTCAGTATACGAACATCAGTGATCACAGATGCAGTTCATATTTTACCCCTCTGGGCCTTAAGAAAAGCTCATTTTAGTGAAAGAAAGAACACATTTACACTTTTTCTTTCTTAACCTAAGGCAACTGACCCTAACAAGGAATTCATAATGAAATGGTAGAAATATTGATATACTTTCAACATCCTCTGAAAAAAATTAAAAGTAGAGTTAACATGTACCTGCAATAAACTGAGGAATCAAGCTACGTTTACCATATTTGGGTTTCCAAAGAATTCTTTGTACCAGTAAAAACATGGTACAGAGAGACTTAGAGGAACTAAAGAAATAAGAGGCTAAGTTATTCCCAGGTTGTTGGATATGAGGTTGATTCGATCAGTGTTCCCCTGACTTTTGAATAATGACTTCCTTTTGTTCTTTGCAGTTTTGATGCACAAAATAAAATTGTATTTTGTGTCCGCTGATTATACACATACACACACATCTTGGTTATGTTAGCAAATGGACAAAATCAAACTTTTGGGGGCTCGAATAATTATGCCAGTCTCTAGGGTAATCTAGTTTAGAGGGGTCCCAGCTGTGCCTAGAAACATAGAATAAGGCAAATGGGGCTGACACAGTCTGAGAAGGTAAGATGTCAAATTTCACGCTTTCCCAAATCAAACCAAACACATTCATTTTTATCTATTTTATATGTTGGGCTTTCCATGAGAATTCATTGAAAAAATTATTGTGTAAAAGCTTCTGAAGCCTATTTATACCCTGTCGGTAAAGCACAGTAATTAAACAGGAGGACGATTGAGTGAGTCTGCATTGAAAATCTTCAACCAGCACTTGCTAACTGCAGACACTTGAATGAATTACACTAACTCAGGATCTCAATTCCCTACAAAATGAGGTTAATAATTATCTCTCATAGCATAGATTTAGGATTTAATTAAATGACTCATGTAAAACTATGCTACACCAAGTTCATGGCTGCCTGTCCATTACCGGGCTACAATGAGATAAGATTACACTATATGTAAATCAACTATATCACTAAGCACACTTTCATTCAGCTATTTTTTTTGTTGTTTTCACAGTATGACTTTCTCAAAGAAGGAAGCAGTACATTGAGTTTCATTCTAGCACAAGTCCTTATTTTATTTATTTATTTTCCTGCTTTACTGACATAGAACATGGTACAAGTTTAGGGTGTACAATGTGATGATTTGAAATTTACATATTTGGGATTTTTAATTTTTAATTAAATAATTAAATAATTGACAACGGTTAGTAAAATTACATAGGTTTCAGGTATACAATTCTGTAATACATCATCTATATATCACCATGTGTGTTCACCACCCATAGTCAGTTCTCCTTCTATCACTGTATATTTGGCCTCCTTTACCCTCTTCTGCATATTTTGAAATGATTACCACAGTAGGGTTGGTTAATACCTCCATCACCTCACATAATGACCATTTCATTTTTTGGTGAGAATATTTGAGATCTACTATCTCAGCAACTTCCAAATATATAATATAGCATTGTTAACTATAGTCACCACGTTGTAAGATCCTCAGAACTTACTCATCTAATAGCTGGAAGTTTGTGCCTTTTGACAAACATCTATCTCCCTACTTCCCTTACAACCAAGCACCCCGCAACCACCATTTTACTGTCTCTGTGTGTTTAGCTTTTTTTGGTTCCATATATAAGTGAGATCACGTGGTATTTGTCTTTTTCTGACTTATTTCACTTAGCATAATGCCCTCAGGGTCCATCCATGTTTGTTGCAAATGGCAATATTTCTTTCTTTTTGGTGGTAAATACAATTCCAGTGTGTGTGTATCTCATATTTTCTTTATCCATCCATCTTTTGATGGACTGGGCACATAGATTGTTTCCATGTCTTGGCTACTGTGAATAATGCTTCAATGAACACGGGGGTGCAAGTATCTTTTTGAGATCCTGATTTCATTTCCTTTGGATATAAACCGGAAATGAGATTACTGGATCACATGGCAGTTCTATTATTTTTTGAGGAACATCCACACTGTTTTCTATAGTGGCTGTACTAATTTACATTCCCACCAACAGTGCACAAGGGTTCCTTTTTCCACATCCTCAACACTTATCTTTTATCTTTTTTGATTATAGCCACCCTAAAAGGTATGAGGTGATAGCCCTTTGTGGTTTTGATTTGCATTTCCCTGCTGATTAATGCTATTGAGCATCTTTTCACATACCTGTTGGTCACTTGTTCATCTTCTTTGGAAAAATGTCTATTCAGGTCTTTCGCCCATTTTTTAAATTGAAATGTTTGTTTCTTTGCTATTCCGTTGTACAAGTTCCTTATATATTTTGGATGTGAACTCCTTATCAGACAGACTTTTGCAAATATTTTCTCCCATTCCATAGGTGGCATTTACATTTTGTTATTTCCTTTGCTGTGCCGAGGCTTTTAGTTTGAAGTGGTTCCACTTACGTACTTATTTTTGTTCTCCTTGCTTGTGCTTTTGGTGTCATATCCAAAAAGTCACTGCCAAGACAGATGTCAAGGAGCTTTTCCCCTGTGTTTTCTTCTAGGAGTTTTACAGCTTCAGATCTTGTTTAAATCCTTAATTCATTTCAAGTTAACTTTGGTGAGTGGTGTAAGATAGGGGTCCAATTTCATTCTTCTGCACGTGATTATCCAGTTTTCCCAGCACCATTTATGGAAGAGATGATTCTTTCCCCCACTGAATCTTCTTGGTTCGCTTGTCAATTAGTTGATTGTGTATGTGAGAGTTTCTTTCTGGGCTCTTGATTCTGTTCCATTGGTCTACATGTCTATTTTTGTGCCAGTACCATACTCTTGATTACTATACATTTGTAATATAGCTTCAAAGCAGTAAGTGTGATGACTTTAGCTTTGTTCTTCTTGCTCAAAATTGCTTTTGGCTATTCATGTTTTTTGGTGGTTCCACACAAATTTTAAAAACAACTTTCTACTTCTGTGAAAAATGCCATCGGAATTTTCATAGGGATTCCATTGAAGCCATATATGGCTTAGGGTAGAATGGACATTTTAACAATAATAATTCTTCCGATCCATGAACATGAGATATCTTTCCACTTCTTATTCTCTTGTTCAATTTTTTTCCATCAAAATCTTAAAAGTGTACAGATCTTTTACTTCCTCGGTTAAATTTATTCCTGAGTAGTTTGTTGTTTTGATGCTATTGTGAAGTGGATTTTTTCTTCACTTCTTTTTCAGATATTTCATTGTTAGTATATAGAAACAACTGATTTCTATATGATGATTTTGTATTATGCAACTTCACTGAATTTGTTGATTAGTGCTAATACTTCTGGTGCAGTCTTTAAGATTTTCTGTATGTAAGATCGTATCATCTGCAAACAGAGATCATTTTACTTCTTCCTTTCTGATTTGGAGTCTTTTCTTTCTTTTCCTTGCCTAATGCTCCAGCTAGGACTTCCAGGAAGAGTGGTGAGAGTCTGCAGCCATATTATTTTCCTGATCATAGCAGGAAAGTTTTCAATCTTTCCCCATTGAGTATGATGTTAGCTATGGGCTTGTCATATACGGCCTTTCTTATATTGAGGTAAGTTCCTTCTATACCCACTTTGTTGAGAGTGGTTATGATGAAAGGATGCTGAATTTTGTCTAATGCTTTACCTGCATCTACTGAGGTGAACGTATGATTTTTATCTTTCATTCATTCTATTGATGTGATGTATCGCAGTCATTGATATGCATATGTTCACCCATCCTAATGTGTTTGGCAGAGACAGTTCTTTACCATTCAGCTCAGCATGGGTTTCTGGACATGTCAGCTGGTAACATCCTTGGGCAGGCGGGGCTTGCTATCAGGGTCTATTAGGGGATGAGACCACTGCCCAGGCTCTGAGGTAGGATGGGGGTGCTGCTGGCTGAGAACCACTGGATAAGACTACTAGCTTGGTTCCCAGCCCTGGTGGGGCAGCAGAACAGACCCCAAGGCTTGCAGGGCTTGTCGTTTGGGGACCTGAATCAAGGAAGACCTCACTGAAGTCCTTCACCAGTAGGGGCCACCGGTTTTGCGCTGCAGATGGGGAAATCCATCGGTTGTGCTCTCTGTCCAAGCGCCCCTGTTAGCAGGGTTGTTGGATGGGCTATGGCAACTTACCATGTACTCTGCTTAGGTTCCCTGGTCTGGCAGACTGAAGGCTGTATTCAGCAATGGCTGGGGCTACAAATTCGTTTCCTTGTCCAGGTAGGGTAGAAGAACCAGCTCTGAGGATAGCAAGGTTCTGTTTGTGGTCTTGACTCAAGCTGACCCAAGCCCCAAGCTCCCTGACCAATCAGGGCCACTGGTTTTGCTCTGCAGACGATGAGCTCTGCCTGCCGGACTCTCTGCTGGAGTGTTGCTGGGCTACATGGCTTCCTAGCATTCTGGGCAGGCTTAGCAGTGCTTGGGGTGACAACTCAGCTCCTTGGCCTGTGTGTGGGGGTAGGGGGTGGAGTTAGGAGGTGGGGGTGGCAGAGCCAGTTCCAAGGCCAGCAAAGCTCTTCGTTTGAGACCTGTGCTCCGCTTAGTTCCCTGGCCGAACCATGCCCCTGTCTTGCCTCAGCAGATGAGCCAAGCTGCTGGTTAGGACCACTGCTTGTTTGCTGCCGGTAAGAATTCAGTCTGCCCAGATCCAAGTGCTGATTGTGGCAAGCCCTTCCCCTCTTCTCATTCGCAAGCAGATTCCCAGCAGCCAAGCCCCGCGGATCCCCCACGATCCACGTGAGGGGAGAATGGAGTGGGTACTCGCAAGAAGTGACCTACAGTGCTGGGGTAGCTGGACATCCACCCTGGGCTTGCTTTTTGTACCACAGGAACCAGACACTCGGGGGGGACCTCCCCACAGGGTGCCGCACCAGCCTGGAGCCGGGGTGATGTGGTCTGTGTGTGGTTCCTTCTCTCACTCTTCCAATGCAGTCTGTCTCAGTCTCTGTGGTACAGGGGATTCTCTAACCTCACACCGTGTTTTAGGATTTTCTCAGTAGTGTCTTGTCCATGAAGAGTTATCAGTTGTTCTTGTGAAGGGGAGCAAAGTAGAGAATGACCTATTTGCTCCAAGAATTTCTTGTTTAAAATTCATCTTTCTAGCAGCCAAGTCCCAATGAACTAAATTCCAATTTACCTCGAAAATACCTTGAAGACACACTCACATGAGATTTTTTTAAAGAAAAGGTCGTATCACTATCAGAGGCTAAAGCTATCTGAACACCTGGTGACATAACCTGGGGGAAATTTCTAGTAACTCTCATGTGATGAAACTGGAATCTCTCATCCCATGATCTGGACGTTGATGTTATCCCCTTCTACCACTAATCTGCTGAGAATAATACATTTGGAGGTCTTATAAAACAGACAACTGCCACGTGCTTCACATAATCGCAATCCTTGGTCACAGGTCAAAATAAAAGCCCTTCCTGTTACCTGTCTGCTTTGAGGCTTATATGCTCCACGAGACATTGTGTTTTTTCCTCACCTGGATTTCATCTTCACTTCCTCTGTACCTCCAAGGCTTCTGAATGAGCTCTTGGTTGTGGAGAAATGGTCCTCAATCCTCCGTCCATTCATTGAATATGCCACCCACTTCCCTGCCTTCTATGATTGAACTACTTCAAACACCTAGCTGTTCTTTGCTATCTCCTCATGGTATACTTATGCTCCTTTATCCAGTGTATCTCAGAGGATGAAGTGTATTTGAAGACCACCTACTGGGTGCATATCCCATTATATCTTGTGATATTTCTAGTTTACTCAAGTTTGGATACTGGCATTTAACAGTTAGGGAACTCCTCATTTTAATCAGTTCACTTTTGCTTCTAAATCAAAATGAGCAAATAGCAGAGTAAGAAATTATGGAGCCGATGTATTTTATATAAGATATAAGAATACTTGTCAGATATTTATGCAAATTCCAGGTCTATCTGTCTATCTATTCAAATGAAACACAAGCTTTAATAATTAAATAAAATTCATGTAATTAACCTATTTATAAAAATATATAAAATTTAGAAGATTCTAGCATTTAATCTTAATATGATGGCACATGCCAAAGTAAAATCCTTGTAGGCATTAAAAGAGTTTTTTCAAAATAGCTGGAATAAATGAAAAACTATAGCATAATCCAACCACACGACAGCTCTAAATAAAATATTTCATATGCTGTAGATTAAAAAATATTGGGGTTGAATTCTTACTTCACTCTATAGTGGATTTGTAAATTAAAAAGCTTATATACTCCATTTTGACATCAGTTTCTTCATAGTAACTTGTTGAAAATGATACAAAATTCACCAGGTTATTATGAAAAGTCAGTGATATAAGATATTCAAGACACCTTGTAAAGTGCCTGAGCCAATATAGAAGAGCAAATTCAAGCAGAAAAACACTGCAGTGGAATTAAACAAAAGATAAAGAATGGAATTTCGAAAGTGTCTTTGAAATAGGAAAGTTGGCCCGTCTCATAATCACATATACTGTTAAACACTTACAGTTGATTTTGTGACTTAACTATGATGGCCACTAATGTGCTGCCCAGGTCCCCTTCGGAAATGAAGGGGCCAATTACCCCAGATGCTGGAAGGACTACAAGCTGTCAAGCCGTCTTCAGTGACTGCTTCCACCAAGGTCATACCTCAGCCTCAGCCAAGGTCATTCCTCCATTCCAGATGGCCTGCATCTAATGACTAATCTATGAGAGGGTATGAAGACTCATTCCTCTCATCCAAACTCAGGACTCCTCTGAAGATTCATCCCATTCACGGAACTCTCCAGGAGTCAGCTGAACCTTCCATTGAGCCTGCACTGCTGCTTAACTTCTCCCTCTGTCTAATCCCATTTCTGGATACTTCCTTCCACAGTGTTTATCCCAAGAATACTCCCTAATAAACTTAATCTTCAAGTCAGTTAGCTTCCTGGGGAACTCAATCTGCTACAGCAACACATACAATTTATAGCTGTTATCTCATCAAATCATCACAAGGACCATTACTATCATCCCCAGAAGTAAACTGACACATGGAGAGGTTAAGTAATTCGCCCAGTATCATGAAACGACTACTTAGGATTTAAACCTACATTTCACACCAAATGCAGTGAACTATGCCAGTACCATATTCATTCTCTCTTATGCATTGAGAGCTATTACATACCAGAGAGAATATAATATTGAAATTTCTATCCTAAAAAAGTCCTGTATTTCCAAGTGAATAACTGCGTGTGGAAAATTCCTTGCCTCAAGTGCTATGTGTGGCATAAACAATATCGAAAAAGCAAAAACAAAAAATAATGTTTCTGTAAGATGACGTTATTATTGCATGTGCTACTCAGTTTATAAACTCATGATTAATGTTTGCATTCTATTATATTAGGCTTTTCCCAGTTAGTATCAAAGCGATCTCCAACACTTTGAAGTTGAATTTGTTTTTAATAACCCTTTTTTTCAAATGATAGATCTTGCCCAAAATAAAATCCTTGAATGTTAGAATATTACAGTGCAAGTTGCATTTATACTAGTTACCAGAGGCATTAACAAGTGGGGCGGGGGGAAGGGAGGAAGCTGTCCTCATGAGTTTTGTGGCTTACATTTGTAAAGGGTTCTATTTATTTATTTATTTATTTTTAAAATTTCTTTTTTATTGGGGAACAGTGTGTTTTTCCAGGACCCATCAACTCCAAGTCAAGTAGTTGTCTTCAATCTAGTTGTGGAGGGCGCAGCTCAGCGGCCCACGTGGGGATCGAACCAGCAACCTTGGTGTTATGAGCCTGCGCTCTAACAACCTGAGCTAACCAGCTGCCCCGTTTATTTTTTAAAAGTCTAAAATCTTGAGCTCTTTGCAAAGCAATACTTAGACTATGAGTATCTTAACTTATTTCCTTAGATGATTTCTACATTCATTTTCCTTTAGGCATTACCACTGTCTCCATTACCTGATCTGCTCATACTATTTTTTAAACTAAACTAGTATAATAATTTTAAGCTGTTTTCCTGAATGATATAGCTGGCTAAAGCACTCTGGGAAGCTTTGTTGGCAAAAGATAATCAAGTTCAAAATGTTAGTTAATATTGGAAGATGTGTTTAATCAGAGAGAAATATATAGTGGCTGAACTTAAAGGGGAAAGGGTCCTGGCCACAGAAACATGGTGGATTTAGTTCTTTAAATATCTGAGGTCAATGCTCACCATCAAAGCTTTCCTCAGTGACCTCATGGCAGGAGACTGCATTTGGGAAATGGAATTCTCAGTCCAGAAAGCTTTACTATTTTTAGTCATTATATTAAAAGATGAGTAGGTTAATGGGTACTTACCCTTTTTGCCTTTTAAAGATTTCTGTTTTGAGAGTTTATAATCTCACTGGGAGTAAAATCTGTGTTTTGTGTTTAACATTCCTCACTGCAGTTAATTCCCTTATGTGTACAGGATAGCTCTAATATGCTGAGTGCTACGTGTGCCTTACAAAAAAATAATCTCTGAAATAGAACAACCCTGTGAGTAGGGATAATTATTCTTTTTTAGAAGAGAAACCTGAGGCTCAAAGATATTAGATAATTTACATCACCTATAGTATAAGAGAAATTTGATCACGCTTGCTAGCTTGAATTTATTACACTTTATCTTGATTTACCATGAAAAACATGATGATATATGCATTTATATAAAGCCTATATTACCACACAAATATATTCTGTAGCATATATGAGCAAACATAAGCTAATCTTTGCATCTACTCCTGATATGTCCCTATGCCACATTCATAAAGAACAATATTTCCTTTCCTAAATGTTCCATACATTCTTGTACTTCCATGTTTTTGCAAATGCTACTTGCTAAGGCCTGAGATCAGAAAAGAGTTTTCCAGAAAAGGGGTTTCCAGAGGATATGAAAGGGATACCGAGGCTGACATACAAGAAAAGCAGGAGAAACGGAGAATTTAGGACCATGTTTAAGACATTCGATTTTATTCCAAGTGCAATTGGAAATGATTGAAGAGTTTAAGCAAAATGAGATAATTTGGTTTGAATTTTAAAATATCACTTTGATCATTAGGTGGAGAATGAATTCACGAAGGTTGGATCAAAACTAAAAGTAGGGGTACGAAAGAATTGTTTTGGAGCATATAAAGTTTCTTTAATGGTATCAACAGTGGATAATAAGAAAGGATCACTATCATCTAAAAGGGAGCTTCTCTTCTTTCTATTTTAGTTGAGCTGATCTTGATTTTTTCTTTTATTTGTTGACGTTCCTTTTATTTATCACCTACTATTGATTTTTTAAATTACAATTTATTGAAATCATTCCATCTTATGGTTTATTTTATTACTGTCTACTCTCTGTTCTCCCCAGTACCTGTACTTTTTCTCTGAAAAGTGTTGAATAAAATATACATATTTTAAAATTAAAAAAAAGAAAGGATCACTATTGTAAAACTCATCATTGTCAAGTTATAATAATACTATAAAGGGAGGGGGCCTGAATAACAGAAAACGTTGTTCTGAAAAATAACAGTATGAGTCCATTTTTACATAAACCATGCAAATACCAGAGATATGTAGAAAAAGTCTAATGCAAGTTCTGCTTTTTCCACTAAGGTATCCTACTCAACATACTAAAACTTTTTCATAACTTATCAAGTGACTAAATTCTGGGATTTCCCTTTATAAACTGTGGCAGGATTTGCCTGAATAAAGAAAGGATGAGAAAGCTCATGTGTTAAGCTATAGTTCTAATGATTTACTTTGTAATGGTTTACTTTGTAATTGATCTGTTTACAGAGATGAAAAAGAGTTTGAAATACTCTCACAATGGATGCAATTTTCTGTTAAGTTTTACAAGCAGTGAAAGAGCATGTCTGAAAGGATCAAAATAAAGACGAATATACTTTATTTCCATCTCATATACTTTTTGAAAGCTCCAATAATGATTTTTTTCTTGCACTCAATACAAAATAGTGATAATGAGCTAAAGAAGAAAATATTAAGACTAAGGACCTGGGATTTGAATAGACAATCCTAGACAAAGAATCAGTTTGCACACATTACCATAGAAGATTCAAGAAAACCAGAGCAAAAGAGACAAGTAAAACACCCTTCACTTATCATTTGTTTTGATGAAGAGCTTCTTCATGAATGGATGTGGATTAAGAACAATAGATGCAACTAAAGAACAACAAGCTTTCAGGAGGCAATTTGATACACTTCAAGAGAAAACATAATTATGGATGTTTTACTTGGGCTTGGAAGATGCATAAACTTTAATCGAGTTATGTCTACACTCTATTCCCTTCAATGAGTTTCTTCAAGTCTCAGATGAGGAGAAAGGAACTTGAAAAATTGTGGAGAGCAGGCAAAACTGGTTTTTAGCATGCCCGACTATATCAGTTAACTATTGCTATGACACACTGTATAACGAATAGGAGCCCTTGGTTACAGACAACACTATGCAATTATTTCTTATGCATCAATGAGTAAGCAAGGGATCACCTGATTTCGGCTGAACTTGGCTGGACCAGCTCTGCTTCATGTACAGATCGGTATCTCTCTTCCTCCTTGTTGAACAGAAAGCTTAGTTCAGAAATATCCTCATGGCAATGACAGAAGGACACAACTGCAAACAAAAAAACCCACAAACCCTTTAAGACCAAGGCTCAGACCATTGCATATTGGCCAATGCAAGTCACACAAACAAACCCCAAAATCAAAAGATAGGAAAATACACTCCACCCCTTGAGAAGGGAGAGGCGGGAGTAAGCAATATTACTGAGCAATAATATAATCTATCACACCCCCTTGTCTTCTCTTCTCTGCTTCCCTTCTGTCAGCCTCTTTCTTTAGCTCTGGGGGGAACATCAATTAGTAAGAAACTAAATCACAATATAGAGACTCGATGTACTATCATCCTCTGGAGAAATATTTTGATTTTGAAAAATAACCATAGGACAAGTGTAATCACGATGGTGTCATTTCAAACATCTTATTGGAGCTATATTTCCGGAGATGGCCTTTATAGGTGAGTGCATATTGGACCAGTGATAGATGAGCACTGAACACTAGGGAAGATTTTTTTCCCCCTCTCTATTTCACGTCTTGATTACATTACTTAAATATGCCTTCTTTCTCTGTTTCTGCTTCAGAAACACTCAAACTCTTCTGCAACCACAAGAACAAATCAAATGATGTGCTCACGATAGTTGGCAAGCCATCAAGTTTTTAGGCTTTACTGGCCTAGTGAATTGTTAGTATTTTAGTAAGAGAAAACCATAACATCATAATTATAAAAGAATCCAAAACCCAGTCTACTGAAACTGCAACATTATCATTTTCATTTGTGTGCTTTATTAGCTATGAGGATTCAAATTTCCGAAGACCTCTGGGCTCTTTAACACACATGCCATGCTCACAAACAGTTGCAAACTGCCAGGGATACTGTTTTACATTAAACGGTAACAGATAATGTCTTCTTTTATTTTTCATTTGGGCCATTTATTTTCTCTGTCACACCTACAAAACTTTCCAAAGTACTATCAAATATACAACTATGCCAAGAGCTAAATTATTTCCGTAAGAATTTTACAGGATTCTGAATTCCCAGTGAGTTCCCCCGCAATCTCACCCCCACACACATTTTCCATAAGGCTAACCTCCACGTCACCACTTGATGGAAACACATTCCATCTCTCTCTCTCTCTCTCTCTCTTTTTCTCTCTCTCTCCCTCTCTCTCACAGCTCTCATTTTATCTTTTAAAACAATTCTCTGATACAACCCCCATTTCACAGATGAGGACTACTAAGGCTATGAAAGAGTGAGTAACTTATTCAGAGCTGATATACCTAGTAGTTTGTATAGCTGATATTTTAAATGCAGGTAAGTCTAAATCAAAAACCTACTCTTTGTCCACACAGATTTCAATAAACTCTTTCTAAGAGGGAAGTAGATGGTGGTAGTCTAGTCATGCCTATATGGATGGTGGAAAGCCACCACAATGATAGTAATAATCGCAGCTACATTTTATCAAGCATTACTCTTTGTCAGGCATAATGCTAAGCTCTCCATATAAACTGCCATTTTTTTCCCTCCCAACAATTCTATTATTTATGTTTTATTATTATCTTCTTTGGTTGGAAGAAACAGGCATAGAGCTCTCAAGTTATTCCCTCTAGAGTGTACTGCTAGCTTTGAAAGAGTCTGAGCTCTTTATTTTTTTAATTAAAGTTTATTGGGGTGACAATTTTTTGTAAAGTTACATAGGTTTCAGGTGTACAATTCTGTAGTATATCATCTATATATCACATTGTGTGTTCACCACTCAGAGTCAGTTCTCCTTCCATCACCATATATTTGATCCCTTTTACCCTCATCTGCCACCCCCCTCCCCCCTTACCTTCTGGTAACCACTAAACTATTGTCTGTGTCTGAGTTTAGTTCCTTCATTTGTTTTTCTTGTTCTTTTGTTATTGTTGTTGTGAACAGCTATGTTCCAGAACTGTGTCATCCCAGAACGAGGTATGACGTTGGATCAGAAATCAGGTGAAGGACCAAAAACTCATCTCTTCGAACCCCAAACGACACAGTTGGGCCACACCTCCACTTTGTTTGGGCATACTTTATGTACTAATGTTCAGTGGCAGAAGTTACAGCAGGAAGTTATCAGATATGAAAAGTCAGCCCGAGGCATCAACAATTACAACGTCAGGAGGGAATTTTCAGGGAGAAAAACCCAGCCTGAGTTTTCTCATCATTGTGCTCACCAGACAGGGATGGATCCTGAGGCACAGAAAGCCCAGAGCAAGGGATGATATCAGGCTAGAGGGCAAAAGAGAAGGTCCTGCCTTCTGGTCTTTGACCTTGCCTCTCTCAGGACTCATAGATGATGTAAAACCTTGACACCCTGGACACAGTCATAGCAGCTGGGAATTGTCTAGGAAGCAACACATGCATGCTTGGCCAATTAATCTTGCTTCTAGTAAACAATAAAGAGAAAAATCACATAAAATACACAAGGAAAAAAAAGGGAAAGCTGACTATTGGAATCAGCATAGTGCGTAAAGAAAACCAAGGGCAGGGTATCATAAAATGACATTCCGGCCCTAAGATGGGCTAAGAGAAATCTTAGGTCTTGTCATGTATCCTTTCAGACCTCAGTTTCTAGATCTTTAAAATGGAGAGGGGAGAGGCGGAAGGTAGTCAAATGTCATTTGATTTTCTTTCTAGCATTCAAATTCTATTTTCTATGTTTCTGAAAGTTTTCAGAATTTCTGCTAAAAAAGACATTATTTTCTGATACTTAGCTAAAAATAGACACGAAAATAAACCACTCTATCCTGGTAGGTATGCAGCTCCATGTTTTATCACAATTGTCAAGTCATGCAACGATTTAATTAGCCACTTTCAGCAGTTTTACGCTAGGACTTTTGACTGCTCATGTATACACTAGGACTCTCTGTAGTGACAGAGGTACTTAGAATTTCCTCACATAAATTCTGTTACTTCAAGGGGTTCAAATCCAGATTTTAAAACAAATAATTGTGTGTTGACAGCCAGAAGCTTCTTTTGTGTTTTTGTTATTGGCGTTATTTATTTTAAGCATGGACAGTCACGCAGATTTTCAAACTACATTTTTTTCTCCCGTTACCTAGGATTTCCCTGTCTTCTAAGATGGGCAAACATTATAATCAGTTTTCCTCAGGCTTGAAATTATCAGTGCTCTAACTTGAGTTCAGATGGCACCTTCCTTCCAAATCTTTGCTTCAGTTATTTGTCCTGAAAAATTACTTTTGGGGCTAAAATTTCTTACTTGCTGTTAGCCCAGAAGTGAATTTCAAGGAATTGAACTCACATACATTCAGATAAGGTTTATATGCCTGACAAATGTCATTTTAAATGAACAGAACAATTTTCTCCTAATTTGTTTTGCGATATGTAGGTGAGCAAAAAGAAAATCTCAAACTCTTAGATACTTATTATTTTCATTAAAATAAGTTTCCTTTTTTTCTTTAATTTTCTATGAATTTCTCCTTCACAGTGTGTGTAGCTTTTTGAAACTAGCACAACACTAGATTCGTTAACTGCATGAGGAGCAGATAATACTCTTTCCTGGCGCTGTGCAACATTTGAGATAAAACTCAGAAAAGTGGTTCCACAAAAACTGTGCTTCTGCAAATGTAATAGGTTTTATTTTCTTCTTGCAATTAACAAACTGAAAGATGGGTGCTGTCAAATTTCAATTTGGATTTTCTGTATTATACATACTGATGCTATATGAGCACAATATTCTCTGTAGCAATTAGTCATGAACATGAACTTGCACAATGTTTTAAAAAACACTTCTCAATCCTTTGGGAACCATAACAGACACTGAATTTAGAAAGAGAAATTCCCCTTATTGTTACAAATTCCAACTCTCCTACATTGAGTCATTTTTACAACCTTTAAAAAGGTAATTGGCACTCTTTTTGCTTGTACAGTTGCAAGAAAAAATAAAGTTAATACCAAGAAAATATGCATGAGTTCTGGAAAATAAGATGGAGGAAAAAATGAACTATAAAACACATAACCAAATAATTTTTTTATTATATACTATTGATACTGTGAACTAAGTATATGTTTTCCCATTTATAGCTATAAAACCCAAGTTATCGAATGAGCCCATTTTATTTAAGTAAAACTCAGAATCATAGAAATTTAGAATGCCACAGCTGGAAGGAATATCCAATCCAAATTCCTGATCTTACTAATGATGAAACTGATACTTAGACTGATTAAATGAATTCTTCCAGAGTCCACTGGTATTTTACATTTACATTCAAATGACAAACGTGCTTACCCAAGTGAAGCTATAGTGCAAGTCTTCTATAAAAGAATATGCACATTTCATAACACATTAATGCTATCCAAACCTTTTGCCTTAAACACATAGCAATATAGTTGCTCATGGTTGGGAGGAATGCTTTGTTCTTAATTTAAATAATTTACTCTTTGTGATTTCCTGCTCCTTTAGAATCCAATACAAACTTTATTCATCCAATATTTCTTTCCTTTCTTTTTTTTTTTTTAAGCTGAGCCATCCTGCCACCTGTTGGCAGCTCAGCAGCAGCTCAGCTCGGGCCGGGAATCAAACCGGCAACCCTGTTTGCTCAGAGCTTGCATTCTTGAGCGAGCTCTTAACCAACTGAGCCACTCGGCTGGCTCTTCATCCAATATTTCTTAGGCATCTACTATGTACCAGGCTATGTTCTAACAACAGAGATGAACAAGATTTATGATGTTCATTATACTCAAGTATGTGTATGTATATAGTATGAATTACTGATTTCCATTTTTTGGAAAATCATTCATGTTCTTTACCCATTCCACCTCCCCAAAATTTTAAATTTCCTTTGTTAGGTTCAAGCTGCTCATTATAAAATGAAAGGGATCACTGTCATTAACAGGTACATCAATACAATATTTATTTAAGGAAATAATGAAATTTAATTAATTTGATCATTGTAGACAAAGTAAATCTTTCAAGCCTCTGTTTTGATTTCCTCAGTAATTTAGACTGATTTTATTAACCAAAAACGTATCCCTAAAAAAAAACTAGATAATGACACTATCAGTAATCCCACAAAATAACTTTCATTTCTATAGGGATTTACAATTCACAGGTTACTTGCAAATCCAACAAAAAATCACTTGCAAGTACAGCTTAAATATGCATAGCAATGGGTGATTTTGCTGCTGTAGGCTTTCATTTTTCCCTTCCTCTCTTAAGAATCAGATTATATACTAATTTGTGTTATTGTTAGGCTTTTAATGTATTTATCTCATTGACTCAAACAAACCTAGGAGACAGGCAGGCCATTTGGTGCCACTTTATAGTGAAGCAAACGAAGGCTCAGAGCAATGAGAAAATTTACCTAATTTAGGAAGTGATAGTTCTCTGATTCCATACTATATTTCTAGAAGTAACATTTTAATTCAAATTAATCTCTACCAATATGTCCCCAAGCTTAAAAATTACAAATTTAACTTAAAATTTTCCAGCTTCTTAAGGGGCCTTTTAGCTTTGCCCGAGTCTTCAAGCCATTTTATAAGCTTTGCTGAATGTTATAAATCCTATACTATCTTCCTCAATTTCATATTGTAATTTATAAGGCAGTAAATGCATACATACCTACAGAATACATAGTTATCTATTTTTCTAATTGTTCTCTCTCCTTGATGCTCATTCTTTTTACGCCTACAGAAAGAAAAAATTAAAAAAAGAAATATATATCCATATAAAAATGTGTCTCTTTCCCATATATGCAATTTTTTCCAAAATGAAACTTCTATGTCTTAAATCATTGTGAACATTACCTTTCTCTTAAGATAGAGTGTAAACTGTCATTGTATTGATTAATGGATAGTCTTCATTCATAGGCAGAAACGTCTACCCCATTCTATGTAAAACATCCATGCCCCTTTCTTACAACTTAGCCATTAAAAACTTCATTGCTCATGATATAAAAAGAATAAAATTGAGGCGTTCCAAGATGGTGGAGTAGATAAACACTGTGCTTGCTTCCTTCCAGGAACACATTAAAATTACAACTAAATTATAGAACAATCAACCTGGAGAACCACCTGAAGTCTAGCTGAACAGCAGTTTTATAACTAAGGAAAAGCCACAGCAAGACTGGTAGGAGGGCTGGAGACGCAGAGCTGGCTAACCCCAACCCTCCGCGTGGCGTTGGAAAATCAGGACGGATATCTTGGCCATGGAGGTTTCCCCCAGAGGAGTGAGGGACCTCAACCCCAGACCAGGCTCCCCAGCCGAGACTACTGGTGCTGGGAAGAGGAGCCCCAGCATCTGGCTGTGAAAAACAGTGGGGGTTACGACCATCTGAATGGGATGGGAGGCTGCTGGAAACCTAGATATTCTCTTAAACGGCCTGCGCACAGATTCTCTCACCTGCAACCACTCACCTTTGGCTCTGGCAGGGGACAGTAACTTGGGGGGTGTCGGAGACAGAGGGGGGCAGACTGAGGTGTGTGGCTTTGTAGCAAGGGCTGGAGGATAGTTGCCATTTTCCCTGTAAAGAGTTCCTCCTCCCATGCAGCTGGCAGGTGGGCACCATCTTTAAAGTGTTGAGCCTGCCCCCACAGGCCAAACCTGAATCGGGTTGTCATGATGAGCTCCACAGCTCTGCCCTGCTGACTCACTAGAACCCAGCCTCACCCAACTCGCCCAACACCAAGGGCACTTTCTCCATGAGTGGCCAGCCACACCAAAATTGTACTCTTTCTTGGAAAACTATCAGAGTCCAAGAGCCCCAGGTGGGCAGTGACTGCACTCAGTGTGCTCTGAGACTTTCGCTGAGTAGCTCCAGGCTCAGCACTGGTGCCACACCAGCGTCTACATTAACCTGGTGACCACAACTCTTCCCACTTTAGTGACCCTGAGACCCCACCTCACCCAGCTTGCGTACCACACGAGGCTTTATCAGTGGCTGAACCTTAAGGGAGCGGCAGGTGACAGCAGACCTCGGGGTGCCCTGGCATTTAGCAGAGCTAACCTAGGCCCAGTACTGGTGGTAGCCGTCCTCGTCCTTGGTACCCAGCATGACCTCTCCCACCTGCCTCCAGGGTTAGCACAGGCAGTGAACAACTACAGATCATTTTGTAGCTCCTGCCAGGTAGTCCCCACCTGGTCACAGGCAGTGAGTGACCTGGGTGTGCACTGGACACCCTCAAAAGAGGCCCCAGAACCAACATACTTGGAGGTTGGCTCAGACCACAGCACAGCACCACCCAATTAGCCCGACATGCAGCACACCCAAAGGGTGGTCTCAACAGGCACCAGAGCCTGCTGGAGCAAATCCCACTCAGTGGGGTAAGCCCCCCTGCACAGCAGCCTGTATACTGTGAATACAGCCAAACCCCACAGCCAATCAGCCTGAGGTCAATACTACCCACTGATTGATCCTCAGGCTGATTGGCTGTGAGGTCAATAGCTATCAAGTCTGATGCCAATAGCAATCAAGACTCAACTATAACAGGAGGGTACAGCAGCAACAGGATGACATATGCTATCAGAAACAGTTGCAAGGAAATCAAATGAGCCTACAATTGGATGGAGTGAGGATGGAGTGAGGTTTACGGAAGTGGTGCTTTCTGACCTGAGTGTTGAGGATGTGTAAGAATTAATCAGAAACAGAAAAGCAGAAAGGATATTAGTCAGAAAAACCCATAAATTTAGATAAGGAGGTCCAGAAGAAGAAGGAGTGATAACTATGCATTGAAAGTGATTAAGTAGTATCTGATTGTTTGGAGATGGGAGTAGCTGATGATGAGGTTGCAGAGAGGAGGGGAAATGTTATGGAAGTCTTGTATGTCTTGCTGAGAAGTTTGATTTCTGACTTTAATTTGAGAAAGAACAAACTGTCAAAAATGAAGAGGATGGAAAGGCTTGTTGAAAAGAATAACACATGAGGCCGGCTGAGTGGCTCAGTTGGTTAAGAGCTCGCTCAAGAGTTTGAGCTCTGAGCAACGGCGGTTTGAGTCCCGGCCCAAGCTGAGCAGCCGCTGAGCTGCCAACCAGGTGGCAGGATGGCTCAGCCGAAAAAAAAAAAAAAAGAATAACACATGGATACAAAAGTCAAAGAGACCACTAACTTAAAACTGTATCTGGCTAGAAATTGCTAACATATCTTCGCTCATATTCTTTCCACATCGTATCTGCTGAGCCAAAGACAAAGGAAAAAGGAACAAAACAAAACAAAACATGTCAACATACCTCAAATTAAATGAACTGAAACTGATTGGTACAACCTTTAAAGAATCTCACTAGTTACCAAGGTTAATGAAGCTCGATTGTTAAATAATTTGTAGCCTGAGCCTAAAACCTTCAACAGAGAATATTAAGCGATTACTTAAAAATAATAAGCTAGCTATACGTGTGTTATCATGGAAGGCTAATGGATAGTATATTACTAAGAAAAAACAAACAAAAAATTTAAATAGCTAAGTAATATGTATAGAACGATCCCATCTCTGTAAACAGATGAGGGGGAACAGCTACGCTTTTACGTGTATTTGAATATATCTACAGAAGCACAGAGGAAGGCGCAAAGGGATATCAAACATATAATATTGGTTACTGGGGTAGAAAAGATAAAAACATTTTTATAAATCTTTGTATTGCTTGATTTTTTACAGCAAGCATGCATTATTCTTCACATTTAAAATATGTACATTATAAGGCCGGCCGAGTGGCTCAGTTGGTTAAGAGCTTGCTCAAGAGTTTGAGCTCTGAGCAACAGCAGTTCGAGTTCCGCCCAGAGCTGAGCAGCTGCTGAGCTGCCAACAAGTGGCAGGATGGCTCAGCTTAAAAAAAAAAAAGGTAAAATATGTAAATTATAAAAGCATAAGAGAATGTAATTGCAGATAATCCATAAAATAGTAAGAATATTACTTATTAAAACATAGGAAACTTGGTGAAAGCACTACTCATCGAAAAAAGTTTCATAGGTTTAAATATATTCCTTAGAGAAAAAGGAATTTAAATTAAAGTTCGATTTTAGAAATAAAAATTAACTGAAGAAAAGCATTAAAAAAATCAGAACATTTAAAGCATAAATTAGAATATGGAAAATTAATTACAATACAACAAAAAATACAATACTTGTTTTTTTAACGTATTTCATATATAAAATGTTGGCAAATTATATAACGATAGAAAACACTGGTGAATAAAATTTGAAGCAAAAAGGGAAAAAACTACAAAGCTGTTTAAAAATATAGACAGACTATGTACATTCTATCGATCTGAAAAAAATATTTATGGGAAATATAAATTATCTATATGGACATTAATAGACGAAACCTGATCCAACAAGTTAGCATGGAAGAAACTGAAAAATACATCAAAGTTTTCAAATAGGTTCTAAGTAAAGATGATATGTTGTTTTGTTATGACATTCCCATGCCAAATAAACTGGTTAGTCTTCTAGAAAATAATGGAAAGCCAAGCAATTGAGTCTTGATGGAGCACACCTAGGCTGTCAGTAATTGGCAAAGGTAATGGACACGCATAAGCTCATGTGCACACACACACACACACATACACACATCTACATAAAACCATGGTTCCATGATAGTCCAATCTCGAGTACATGCAAATGAGAATACCTGACTTCATGAAAAGGAACTCAACTGTTCATAAGTGATTTATCTGCTAAGAAAAAAAATAGGGCTATCTCCGGAATGAAAAGATACCTTTCAATATTAAGAATTCTATGAATATACAATAAGGACACTTCTGTACCATGAAAAATAATATCTTGAACTACTGGCAAATAACATGTTTAAAGTGTGGAAGGGGCAATGAGCGAAAGTATGCAAATGTGATCCCAGGAGCTTACTCCAGTTTGCTAGACAAGAATCTGCCTGAGACCTGGAGGACTCTTTTTTCTCAGGGAGAGGAGGTGTATTTTCACTCAGTTTCTCCAAGGATGCATGAGTTTGTCCTACTGAAAGAGGGGCGACACAGCTGTCATGAGCCTCAATGTCTCCAGGGCTAGAGCAGCGAGCTTTCCCAGACAGCCTTGATGTGCTAGCACCACACAATCTGTTCCCACACTGATTAGTTTGTTCTCATATTTGCCCCTAATAAGGAATGGCAAGAAGCAGGCAGTGTCTCTCCACTTGACCTTGGCATGTCTCTTTGTGAAAAGGTGGGAATATCAGAATAGTTACTACGCCTTCTCTTGCTACCCTTGCCTTGTAAAGTTTCCCCAATAAGATCTGTTCCTTAATCTATTCCTTGCCCTGACTGATCACACAGGACATGGCAAATATTGAGAACCCTGGCCATTAAAATCCCAAACAAGAAAGCAAAGAATGTATCGTGTTCTTTCTAATGGAAAGAGAATAGAAAAAAAAATGTATATGTTAGTTCAGGTCTTTGAGGAGCAGATGTCAATATGGGATTAGACGTCCAAGAGATGTATTGGGGAGAGCACCTATGAAGGAATGGGGGAAGGAACCAGGGTGGACTGGAAGAGTCATCACACTGAGAGGCAGGTCTAACCCCCATGGAAGAGAGAAAAGAAGATAAATTTGTCCGGAAATATATTCGATTGCAGTGCAGTTCTAAGAAAGTTTCAGGAAAGCTGATGGGGAGTCCTTAAGGTAAAATCAGCTGTCAGAGGAGTCCTCTGTTTCCCAGAACGGGTCTGTCTTGGTATCCCCGGCAGTCATTGGCTAGGAGAAGCTCATGGGAAGCTAGGCCTTGGTGCCAACACTGTGATGGGTATCAGAGGGCAATAACTGGGGACCTCCGTCAAGCACGCTCCCCACAGTCAGAGATCTGAGAGGCTCATTCTCAGGGCCGCCACAGTGTAGTTCTTAAATAAGAGAAAACCGTGAGACTTTGTAGATATGCTTGGCAACCCCAAGAAGATTAAGAGCAAAACATTTATTATTTAAAAGATGGTTTAAAATTCATCTGTGTGGCTGCTGTTGTTCTGGAAGTAGGAGGAAATTGCTTTGCAAGTAAGTAAGAACACTCTATATGCCATAAGGTATGGTGCAGCAGGAGCTTCATGCATTCATGATAGCATACATCCAGGAATAATAAACCAAGCACATATAAGCCTCCAAAATCTCATGCCAATCTGTCCATTTTTCATATGCTATGCTAATAAGGAGAAACATGGAAATGATGGATTTCAAATAGATTATATCACAGCAGTTTTAAAACAGCAGAATATTAAAAACTAGATATCTAACAAAGAAAAATATAAATGAGTATGTCTTTGCATATATGTGATGAAATGTGACAGTTATTTAATAAATAAATAATGTCAAAGAATTTGTGTTGACATGGTAAAATTTTTACACTAAGTAAAATTTAGCAGTATATAAACACAGAGAGAAGAGAGAGAGAGGGAGAGAGGGAGAGGGAGGGAGGGAGGGAGGGAGGGAGGGAGAGAGAGAGATAGAGAGAGAGAGAAAAGCAAATGCAAGGGAACAAACATAAACACTCAGGCATATTTTCTGAGGGTTGAATTAGGAATACTTTCATATTTATCCTTTATGCTTTTTAGCTCTTTACAGGTGTTTCCATTATTCCTGAACTGCAAAATTAGAAACTAATTTTGTAAAATATTTTTAAAATGTATAGAGTATTCTAGTAGGAGTGTTGTCATTATCGATGCTGTTTGTCAAATATTTCTGGTCTCCCTCTTCCAAGCACATGGTAGGAATGCGCTTCCTGGTAGGTTGATATGACCAGATCAAAGAAGTAAGTTGAGAGCAGCAGCATGATGTGTCACTTCCAGGTTGGGACATTATTGATGTAACCTACTCCCTGCCGTGAGGACCACAAGCATTGAAAGGGGTGGCTGCTCACAGACTACCATGAACAAAGCTTCTCTGCCAACCTGTGATTGCCACGTAAGCATGGCAAGAAATAAGCCTGTGTTTCTTTAAGCACTGACTATGCAAATTGTAGTTTCTTTACCATAACCTAGTCTATTACGACTGACACAAAAATTGATTTTTAGACAGAGGGTACTGCCATAACGAAAACCTCAAATAGGAGGCACTAGATTTAGTATTAGGTGGTAGATGTGGAGAAAACTGTTACAAGGTGCCCACCATTAGAAGAGAGAGAGGGAGGGGGAAGGGAGGAGGAGGGGAAGAGTGGGAAGGAAAGGAAGAGGGAGGGGGAGTGAGGGCGGGAAAGAGAGGGAGAGAGGTAGAGAGAGAGAGAGAGAGAGAAAGAACCTCAAAAATAACTATGGCTGGGGCAGCCAGTTAGCTCAGTTGGTTGGAGTGCTGTGTTCATAGCTCCAAGGTTGCCAGTTCGATCCCCACATGGGCCCTCCACATGTGGGGGTTGCAGAGCTGCGCCCTCCACAACTGGATTGAAGCAACTACTTGACTTGGAGCTGATGGGTCCTGGAAAACACACTGTTCCCCAATAAAATTTAAACAAAAAAACAACTATGGTATTCTTGCCAAAAATTAATAACTTCAATCTAATCATGAGAATACACCAGACAAACCCAAGTTAAGAAACATTGTACAAAATAGTACCTAGCCCAGTACTCTTCAAAAAGTTTCCAGGTTATGAAAGAAAAAGACAGAATGAAAAACTGTCACAGATTAGAGGAGACTAAGGAGACATGGAAATTAATACAATATGGGATCCTGGATCAGATCTTGGAAGAGAAGAAAAACATTAGTGGGAACAGTGATACAATCTGAACTTGGTCTGTCATCTAGTTAATATTGTTAATTGCCTGGCTTTCATAATCACACTATTATGTCAGATGTTAATATTAGGGGGAGCTAGGTGAAAGGTATATGGTAACTCTCTGTAGTATTTGGCAACTTCTCCATAAATTTGAATTATTTCAAAATAAAAAGTTAAAGAAAAAGATGTAGTGGGAGAAGGGCTGAGTAGCTTTGTCAAAAATGTGAGTAAAGATTTGCAAAGGTAAGTAAAGAACTCTTCATGCGAAAAACTAAAAGATGTGTGTGTGTGTGTGTGTGTTTACACAGGGAATGAGCTGGAATAGAATAGAAAGAAACCCTAAACTTGTAGTAAAAATTCTTATGATTCTTGGAAACACAAAGCAATCTTAGGGCTTCCCAACTTCTAAATAGACAAACCAGGATGCGAAGTTGCACAGCCCTCAACAATGGCTTCATCTCAAATCTCATTTCAAATGTGAACAAAGATGGCAAGGAAAAAAGGAAGAACTCACCATAGGACACACAAAGGGGTTTTAGAAATCAATGGCTGGGGAGTACCTCCTAGGGAGAAAAATTGGAGTCTACTCAAGGAAAAGTCTGTGCATTCAGATGTCTGCCCAGTAACATGTCGGAATTGCTAACCACTCTGCACGTACCTGTTTTTTGTTTTCCCAAATGGGAATGTTTGTGGCAGTTACACTGAACTTGTTCCTTCATTGTGTATGGTGGGTGTGGGGTAGAGAGTTAACTTGTGTTTGTTTTTGTTCCTAGATTCTGCCACAACAGAAACCTATGTGAAGACAACCCCATGTCAATCAATCTCTTTGATAGAGGCAACTCTGTGATCCAGGCCATTGAAGTTGATACTTGGACAAAAAGAGGCTTTTGGTTTATCTCCTTGGGAAGATAGAGATGTATGCTGTACTAGAGAAAGAGGGTGAGCCGAATAGCCAGTAATCATAGGTGAGGACTGTTTGTGAAATAGTACTAGTTCTTCCTTTATTAGTGCTGTTTGACAAATATTTTGGGTGACTCTCCCATTTGTGTACATGGCGGGACTGTACTTTCTGGCCTCCATATAGTTGGGTAGGGCTGTGTGACTAGATTGACCTGCTCGGTTGTGAGAAGTAATGTTTGTCACTCCTGAGCTGGCTCATTGACTTGCAGATGTGCTGCCATCCATAGAACCCGTTCCCCACTTTGCTCACCACCAGCCATATTCCAGATGGTGGCTGCTCTGTAAGCCTGACTCCATGGGCAACAGAAGACACTTCCCTATCCTTCCCCAATGACCCATGACAGACATGTAGACTAAACAAGATGTCAACTTTATCGTCGTCTTTGGAAAATTGGGGGGTTTTTTTGTTACTGCAGAACAGGCTAGTCTGCCTAAGACAAACTATGTCTCGAATTGCCACAACGTGTTGCTGTAATGAAATCTTTCGTATTTAGTTCAGAATATTGGGTTATGCTTTATTCTTAGAGGGAGACAAAACATTCCAGATTTGAAATATTCTGTATTTCTGGATATCCATTACAAGACAATCATGTTTGTCCACAACAGCAAAGTATCCGGCACAAGACAGGTACTTAATAAACATTTTTTAGTGAATTTATGTACTAAAGCCATGTATGTATGAATGAATATATAGAAGAAGAAAACAAAATGAAAAAATAAAGACAAAATGTATTGACTGTCCCAGGGATAATGAACCACAGTGAATAGCCTAAGAAGGATATCCATGTTGAGGTTAATGTCAGTGTAAAAATTTAATAGGGAATAATTTCACGTAACGAAGACACAAGCAACAGTGTCTCGGACTCAAGCTCAAGATCATTCCCTGAAAATTTCAGAAGAAGGGCCGGCCGAGTGGCTCAATTGGTTAAGAGCTCGCTCAAGAGTTTGAGCTCTGAGCAACAGCAGTTCGAGTCCAGCCCGAGCTGAGCA
>NW_017731600.1:1996350-1997980 GCF_001890085.2 Hipposideros armiger | reverse complement strand
GTGTGTGTGTGTGTGTGTGTGTGTGTTGACTAGGATTGCCTTTCTGTCACATATTGGGGTCACATTTAGAACTCTACATAAAATTGTCTATAAGAAAGTATATTGGACCGGCCGAGTGGCTCAGTTGGTTAGGAGAGCGAGCTCTGAGCAACAGGGTTGTCAGTTCGATTCCCACATGGGCCAGTGAGCTGCGCCCAAGCTGAGTTGCCATTGAGCTGCCAACAGGTGGCATGATGGCTCAGCTGGTGAGAGTACGTGCTCCTAACAACAAGGTTTCCTGTTTTACTCCTGCACAAGATGGTGGGCTATGCCCACCCGCAACTAAGATTGAACACAGCACCTTGAGCTGAACTGCCTTGAGCTGCGGATAGGTGGCCAGGCCAGATGGCTCAGTGGTTAGAGGTGCGCTCTTAGCAACAAGGTTTCCAGTTGGACTCCCGCATGGGATGGTGGGCTGTGCCCACCCACAACTAAGATTGAACACAGCACCTTGAGCTAAGCAGCTGTGAGCTGCCAACAGGTGGCCGGATGGTGACTGGACTTGGAGCTGAGTTAGGTGCACCCTCCACAACTAAGATTGAAGGAAAACAACTTGGCTGTTCCCCTTCCCCAATTCCCCAATTCCCCAATAAAAATCTTAAAAAAAAAGTATATCTATCCCCTAATATATAAGGGAAAATAAGAGTAATTGTTAAATAGCATCTACCATTTCGATCGCATTATTTCCTTTCATAACGCGTACTTTTCATTTTTGTGAGTTAGTATACAATACTGGTAGATTTGAGAAAAGTAGGTCATTGGCCATGTCCAGATGGGCAAAAAAGTTTAGCTTGTGGAAAAGTAGGCCAACTGCACCACAATTAAGACATCTGCCCACTTAATTACTGCTACATTAAAAAGATAACCTTCACATTTTCTTCCAGCCCTTCTGTCACTGAAAAGTTTCACTATGACACAGTCTGTCACCCCGGAGAATTAAAATTGTAATGTATTTCTTGATAATTGTCATATTTGTCTATTTTACACATTCAATAAGTGAGAATCTCATGTGAAAATTAAATCATCACAATATTATTGTCTCTTTGCTGAAAACTGTATTTCAATGTAAGAGGCAATCTGTAATTGACTCAATTTAATTCAGCCAGCTGTTGTATTTTAAGAACAATTTGCTTCTCTCAGCTTGTCTTGGCCATTTTTTTTTTCCTTTTCATGTTTTTGAGTGAAAGAGTTATTCGGTCAGCAGGAAACATTCTTGAACATCAAATATTTAAAACTATGGAGCCACAATTTTGAAATGGTACCCATGCTAGACTTCTGCAAAGAACAGAGAATTTGAATCCTGAGGTAAATCTCTGCGCTTTCCTAAGAGGAGCATCAACAACAACAAAATGGTAAGAAATTCAATAAGCTTTGCCATGTGTGAGGGATGCATATAAAATATTACCACATGTGTCTTCTCTTGTTATAATCAAAATTTCTTCTTAAAAATTATATGAAGATATTACTTTCAAAATAGAAGGAAAAAGGGCCGGCTGAGTGGCGCGATGGTTAAGAGCTGGCTTGGGATGCCAGAGGGCCCCGGTTCGGATCCCACATATGAGGGCCAGTGACACTGCCCTCTACAGCTAAG
>NW_017731600.1:1990734-1996160 GCF_001890085.2 Hipposideros armiger | reverse complement strand
CTCCACAACTAGACTGAAGAACAAAATGACAGCAACTTGTCTGTTCCCCTTTCCCCAATTCCCCAGCACTGTTCCCATCCCCCCAATTTCCCAATTAAAAAAAAATAGAAGGAAAAATAGCAATGAAATGTAACAGAGCATGTATGTTATTCTATTCCTTTAAAAACGAAAAAAACAGTACCATACAAATAAATAAGACGTGAGGAAACCTGTAGCATATTCTATAACAGAGCAACACTAATAGAGTAAGGTTAAATTTTAAATGTTAATAAGTTATTCCCACTAGTATATATGGTATTGCTTTGACACTTTCTTTACTTCTTTTTAATAAGCACAGCACCTAGCCTAGTACATTCTATATAGATGTGGAGCAAACATTTGCTGAACTTTAGATTTAAGTGAATTTTTATTTGAAATTTTGGTAAACACATATAAACTTACTCTTTCATTATTATTTGCCCTTACTCATTAAGTTACATCTTGGAATTTCTTTTAATAAAATATACTTCCTTAGGGGAAAAATAGCTTAAGGAAGTGCTTAGATTTTATCAGAGGTGAAATGCAAGCACTTTCTAACTCTGTACAAGAAGAATCCTCAAAAATGAAGTTGTGTCTTCCCTGACCACCTAGCTCCACATACAAATGCCGATGTATCCAGTGCTCTCAGTATTTCATATCTCCAATTTAGCTTCTGAAAGAAATTTCTCTCAATATGAAACATTTTTATTAAAATATCTTCCAGCAGTTGTTTTCCATGGGGATGGTGAGCTATTCATTTTAGCTTGAATTCAGTGGCTGTGGCTTGGAGTAAAAGCCTGAGCCATGAGCATCCTTTCAATACAAAGTAAGTGACAAGCCCACAGACATTCCCCTTTCACAGTCAGAATAGGTACACTGCAGCTGCACGTTTCAGTCAATTGGCAAGGACTCACTCCATCTTTTATGTGGGAGACACTGCTAGGGGCTGAGGAAGGGAGATAATGGAAAGGGGCTACTTTTGCCATTGAGCAACTTCTGAAATCTGTAATAACTGAGGAGCTCGGAAACTGGAATGATGCTGCCTTGCAAGTCAAAGATGTTTATGGAAACCACACTGTCTTTAGTTATCTTACTATTTTTACCTATATCATGCCATAGTCTTCTTACTAGAGTGCAAACTTCTTGGAGATGCATATTGGGAGATACTTGTTTTCATAATTTATGTGTGGTTGGTCCTATATAGAGCTTTTCAAACTGTGGTGAGGACTCAAGAAATACGGTGAGCCCTCCATGAAATTCTCTGTTGCAGCATGGAATTCTCTTTCCAGTTCACCTCCTTTATCCTTCATCTTTTCCTTAATCTCAGGAGGGGCATGGCATCTGTGGGGGAATGGGAGGGGGGTACACAAGGAGGAAGAGATAAAATAAAATAATGTTTTGCAGTTAGGCTCTCAATAACTATCAATATTAGCAAAAGAAAGGTGGGTTTGTCTGCTCTGAAAAATTGAAAGGCTCTAAAACAGCGGTTCTCAACCTTTCATAGGGGTCGCCTAAGACCATTGGAAAACACATATTTTCGATGGTCTTAGGAACCGAGACACCACTCCTCTATCTGTCTCCAGGCCCACATGCAGATACGCCCACATACGAGTACCCGGCGACCCCTGTGAAAGGGTCGCTCGACCCCCAAAGGGGTCACGACCCACAGGTTGAGAACTGCTGCTCTAAAACCTTTTGAGTAACGCAGGGTTAGAATCTGTTTTTCCCTTCCCAGAAAGAGCCAGGAGTGCAATCCAGTACCTAGCGAGTCTTGTGACACTTTGAAGGACCTTGATCCAATGGGTGAGGAAAGGCAAGATTAAGGAACCATAAAAGAAACAAAGGAAGGAGAGCCAGCTGCAGTAGATCCTGTATGCACTGAAAGATGGCAGGAAAAAGTGAAGTTTACACTGTCCTTTAAATGACATATTCATGACTCTCTAATTACGTTTTGTAACAGCTTCTCAAATAGATTTTTTCTTTTGTTATACCTTTGTAGACTTTATAGACATAAACAAAGGATTACAAGGTGCATCATACAATGTTAGACCTGGAAAAGGCTTGAAATTGAATTTTAAGAGGACTCCTCCAATTAATACATGAAATGAAGAAACTGAAATGAAGGAAAGTTAAGTTTCTTGCAGATTATAAAGAACTTATGTTTAGGGCAGACTAAGGACAAGGAGCCAATGACCATATTTACCTTATCCAATGTTGGTAATTTGTTTCCATGGGGATGTCTATAACCATAGTTTATTTTCTTTTACAAAACAAATAGAAAGAACATACCATGTTTCCCCCAAAATAAGACCAGGTCTTATATTAATTTTTGCTCCAAAAGATTCATTTTATCATTTATTCATGTACAAAAATCTACATTTATTCAAATACAGTTAGGTCTGGCTGACAATCTTAACTGGGGCTTATTTTGGGGTAGGGCTTATATCATGAGCACCCCGAAAATCATGCCAGGGCTTATTTTCCAGTTAGGTCTTATTTTCAGGGAAGCACAGTATGCCTTTTCATATACTCATTCTCTCTAAAATTCATCTAATATTTAGTGGTGGGGAAAAGGACAAAGAAGGCAAGTTATTATATCCTTCTTTTCCTACAAATGTTATTCCCTCACGTCCTTTGTTCATCAGTTAATAAGGGTAAAGCTTAGTCATATCTGCCTGTATTATAATATGCATATTATATTATAGTATATTGTGCTTTGATACTGTGCTTGTTCTATTTTTCTTTAAAGAAAATGTAATCCCTTCACTATTTACTAACCTCTTCGTGCCAGATCCCTAGCTGTAAAACGGGGGTAGGGTTAGTAAGGCAGAGTCTTCAGAAGGATTAAGGTGCTAACTCACTTAAATGTTTAGAAAAATTATAATATTCATATTATATTGTATAATATTATAATATTCATATTGTAATTAATGTCCTCAATAACTTTTCTTGTTTTCATTGACGATGGTTTGGTTTATGTTTTGGCGGATGATTAATATTTTTAACCAAGGGCCTAACACTTCTTCCAATTTTATCATAGCAATGGGCTGAAACTACATATATATGTATTCGCTGAAGTGTTAGCTTGTGAAATCATGATCACATATTATCTGTAGCCATCAATGTAAACTTGCATCGGAGGAGCCATTTCCTTTTTCTTTTGAAGAATTAAGCAGTGCACCTCTGCATAACAATATAAAAGGATGGGCATATTAAACACACATTGTCATTCCAAGGAAATGTATATATTTATATATTTGTATTTACTAAATTTCTCCTAATCACTATACTGATGACTAGTTTAAAAGGATCCCTCCCTTACTGCAGGAGTCCAGCTCCTGCAGGTCCAGGGGTTCCCTCAGGTGGAGATGGCATCAGCGAGGAAAAAGAAGAAAGACGTGCAGAGACACAGGGGCGCTTTCAAGAAAAAGTGTCTCAGTTTATTTTTTGCAGCATGTCATTTTTATACTGGACAGTTGACTATATTATTGAGTTGTTTTTTCCAGAGTTAAACTTTTACCCATTAGGAAGTTGTTTTTCTCATATGTTCTCTCCCAGGGTCTATTTTCCTGAGAAGTTGTTTTTCTCAGAGTTTTACCTCCTCGTGATGTTTCTGTTACAGGGTACAGCCTAATCTGTTCTATACTAATGACTAACTTATCCCAACTATGTTTCAATTTCTACCTATAATGGCTAGAGCTGAGTTTTTGCCCTAGCGCCCAAAGGATGTTTACTATGACTACTTAGCAATTATTTCAAACACTACTGGATAAACAGGATCTTAAGAATTATAAGGTGCATAACTTGTCTATTACTAAGAAACTAACAGCAAAACAGAATTATCGTAGTATGTCTAAAACTCACTTATTTGGTTAAAGTAAATCAAACAATCAATATAAGAAGGGGTGTCAGATCTTTATCCCACTGGGGGCACCCAAAGGGGAATTTAAATTTTTCAAGATACAATGCAGTATCTGTTTCTCAGTCAGAGCTTCAGAATTTGTCACAATAGCAGTGTGCTTGGCCATGTCAGACACTGAGACGCAGCCAGCTCCCAACACCTTACCTTTTGGTTTTTATTTATTTAATTTTTTAGCTGACCCATCCTGCCACCTGCAGCAGCTCAGCTCAGGCCAGGAATCGAACCAACAATCCTGTTGCTCAGAGCTTGCACTCTTGAGCCAGCTCTTAACCCACTGAGCCACTCTGACCAGCCCTTACCTTTTGGTTTTTAAATGATGACTTATTTCAATACCCACCCTAATCGGGAATGTAAATATGTCCCTTGTATTCATTTTAGAGATCACAATGGATCATTTTCTCTATTCATTGTTAAGTTTTCTTCTTAAATTTGTCATTGTTAAATTAAGCCATCACTCAAACCAAAAAGAACAGGAAAATACTCCCATTAACTTCTATACATAATCAGAGTAAAGTTCTTGCTATTAAATTATTTTCCACATTACCTCAGGCAATATCTAAATCTACTCCAACTGTGGTAATCATTAGAAATGTTATTAAACAGTAAACAGAGAGATTTAAATCTAAATTCAACACAAAGCAGTATTATTCAACCCTGCATTAAAACAAAAATCTTCTGTTTTAATCTTGTGGTTGTTAAACATGCATATGGTGTTGCATTTTTAGCTGGTGGTAAGAGAAGGAAAACAGTGCGAGAAGGGAGAGTGAACCAGAGCAGCCTAATGGTTTACAATTGATTTAAAAAAATAGTAATAAAATTGCAGGCAAATACTTGTCCTCAGATTCACTAAAAGTAGCTCAGTGTTTTCATGGCATTGTCATAAACACAATATTCTTATGTTCATCATATTTTCAATGAATGAAAAAAATTATATATATATGTGTTAGTGTCTAAACCTTCAGAAAAAGAATCTCTAAGTGTATTCAGAATTGCTATTTACTTAGAAAAGTTTCCATTTTCCATGGATTTACCTCTTCAGGAAACAAATCATCAAACAACGTGTTAAGGTGTGTCTATATTTTATAACCATGTCCTTGTTTCGAAAAATATTTTCCCACTGTATAAATTCACACAAGTAACCTTTATTTTAATATATTTTAAAGTTATTTTTATTTGGAAAACCAAAGATAAAAAACCCTAAATACACAAAGTTGCATAGGTAAACCTAAAGTTCCTTTCCTCATGGGAAGCTGTAAGGATCTCGGCCCAGACCTTAGGCCGGACAGACTCAGCTGGACAGACTCACTTTTAAAAATCATACTTCAGCTACTCCAGCTAGACTCTAAGCAGAACTTCCCGTTAAGACAGTAAACGCCTAGCTTTACAAGAAATGGGTTGCAACAGAAATATTAAAAATGTTTTACAGAAGTAGTCTTATCACAACTAGATTGGACCATTTCACAAAAACTAACAGCTCTTTTTTTTT